>NC_057811.1:350388509-350514740 GCF_018294505.1 Triticum aestivum
GGATAAACTCAAGCAATATGATATAAACCCCATATTTTTATCCTTGATGGCAACAATACAATACGTGCCTCGCTACCCCTACTATGTTACTGGGTGAGGACACCGCAAGATTGAACCCAAAAGTAAGCACCTCTCCCATTGCAAGAAAAACAAATCTAGTTGGCCAAACCAAATCAATAGTTCAGAGAGAAATACAAAGATATCAAATCATGCATATAAGAATTCAGAGGAGACTCAAATAATATTCATAGATAATATGATCATAAATCCACAATTCATCGGATCTCAACAAACACACCGCAAAAAAGTATTACATCGGATAGAACTCCAAGAACATTGAGGAGAACTTTCTATTGAATATCAAAGAGAGAGAAGAAGCCATCTAGATACTAGCTATAGACCCGTAGGTCTGTGGTAAACTACTCACGCATCATCGGTAGGGCCATAGGGTTGATGTAGAGGCCCTCCGTGATTGAACCCCCCTCCGGCAGATCGCCCGAAAAGGTCCCAAGATGGGATCTCACGATGTCAGAGGCTTGCGGCGGCGAAAAAGTATTTTGGTGGACGCTTCTGGTGCTTCAGGAATATTTGTGAATTTATAGAGGAAGAATTAGGCTTAGCAGACCTCCGAGGGGCCCACAAGCCCTCAGGGCGCCCCCCTTGGGGCGCGCCCCCTGGCTTGTGGCTTCCTCGGGAAGCTCTTGGCCCCCTCTCCAAGTCCTACGGGTGTCTTCTGGTCCAAGAAAAATCATCGCGAAAGTTTTATTCCGTTTGGACTTCGTTTGATATTCCTTTCTGAAAAAGCCAAAAACAAGGAAAAAATAGCAACTGGCACTGGGCACTAGGTCAATAGGTTAGTCCCAAAAATGATATAAAATAGTATATTAATGCATATAAAACATCCAAAACAGATAATATAATAGCATGGAACAATAAAAAATTATAGATACATGGGAGACGTATCAAGCATCCCCAAGCTTAATTCATGCTCTTCCACGAGCAGGTAAATGATAAAAACAGAATTTTTTATGTGGAATGCTACCTAACATATTTATCAATGTAATATTCTTTATTATGGCATGAATGTTCAGATCCATGAGATTCAAAACAAAAGTTTAATATTGACATAAAAACAATAATACTTCAAGCATACTAATAAAGCAATCATGTCTTCTCTAAATAACATGGCCAAAGAAAGTTATCCCTACAAAATCATATGGTCTGGCTATGCTCCATTTTCATCGCACAAAGTATTTCATCATGCACAACCCCGGTGTTAGCCAACCAATTGTTTCCTACTTTTATGTTCTCAAACTTTTTCAACTTTCACGCAATACATGAGCGTGAGCCATGGATATAGCACTATGGGTGGAATGGAATATGGTGGTTGTGGAGAAGACAAAAAGAAGGAGAAAGTCTCATATCAACTAGGCAAATTAATGGGCTATGGAGAATGCCCATCAATTGATATCGATGCGAGTGAGTAGGGATTGCCATGCAACAGATGCACTAGAGCTATACTTTTATGAAAGCTCAAAAAGAAACTAAGTGGGTGTGCATCCAACTCGCTTGCTCATGAAGACCTAGGGAAATTTGAGAAGACCATCATTGGAATATACAAGCCAAGTTATATAATGAAAAATTCCCACTAGTATATGAAAGTGACAAAATAGGATACTCTCTATCATGAAGATCATGGTGCTACTTTGAAGCACAAGTGTGGAAAAAGGATAGTAACATTGTCCATTCTCTCTTTTCCTCTCATTTTTTTTCCTTTTTCCTTTTCATTTATTTTTCTTTGGGCTTCTTTGGCCTCTTTTATTTTCTTTAAAGTCGGGAGACTCATCCCAACTTGTGAGGGAATCATAGCTTCTATCATCCTTTCCTCACATGGGACAATGCTCTAATAATGATAATCATCACACTTTTATTTACTTACAACTCAAGAATTACTACTCAATACTAGAACAAAATATGACTCTGTATGAATGCCTCATGCATATGAGAACAATATGACAATGATGGTGTGTGTCATAATAAACGGGACGGTGGAAGTTGCATGGCAATATATCTCAGAATGGCTATGGAAATGCCATAATAGGTAGGTATGGTGGCTGTTTTGAGGAATGATATATGGTGGGTATAATGCACCGGCGAAAGTTGCGCGGTACTAGAGAGGCTATCAATGGTGGAACGGTGAGAGTGCGTATAATCCATGGATTCAACATGAGTCATAAAGAACTCACATACTTACTGCAAAAGTCTATTAGTTATCGAAACAAATTACTACACGCATGCTCCTAGGGGAAGGGTTGGTAGGAGTTAACCATCGCGCGATCCCGACCTCCACACAAAGGATGGCAATCAAAAAATAAATCATGGTCCGACTTCGTCACATAAAGGTTCACCTTACGTGCATGCTACGAGAATCACAAACTTTAAGACAAGTATTTCTACCAATCCACAATTACTCACTAGCATGACTCTAATATCACCCTCTTTATATCTCAAAACAAATGCAATGAATCAAACTTCTCATATATTCAATGCACGCTATATGAAAGTTTTATTATATCCCTCTTGGATGCCCATCATATTAGGACTAAATTCATAACCTAAGCAAATTACCACGCTGTTTAGGACTCTCAAAATAATATAAGTGAAGCATGAGAGTTTATCAATTTCTATAAAATAAAGCCACCGTCGTGATCTAAAAAGATACAAGTGAAGCACTAGAGCAAAAACTGCCTAGCTCAAAAGATATAAGTGAAGCACATAGAGTATTCTAATAAATTCACAGTTAATGTGTGTCCCTCTCAAAAGGTGTGTACAGCAAGGATGATTGTGTCAAAATAAAAAGCAAAGACTCATATCATATAAGACGCTCCAAGCAAAACACATATCATGTGGTGAATAAAAATATAGCCTCAAGTAAATTTACCGATGGACTGAAGACGAAAGAGGGGATGCCATCCGGGGCATCCCCAAGCTTAGATCCTTGGTTGTCCTTGAATATTACCTTGGGGTTCCTTGGGCATCCCCAAGCTTAGGCTCTTGCCACTCCTTATTCTGTTGTCCATCAAATCTTTACCCAAAACTTGAAAACTTCACAACACAAAACTCAACAAAAAACTCATAAGCTTCGTTAGTATAAGAAAAGCAAATCACCACTTATGTACTGTTGTGAACTCATTATAAATTTAATATGGTGTTATATATACTGTATTCCAACTTCTCCATGGTTCATACCCCCCGAAACTGCACATATATTCATCAAAATAAGCAAAGAACACAATAAAAACAGAATCTGTCTAAAACAGAACAGTTTGTAGTAATCAGGAAACTTCGTATACTTATGTAACTCCAAAAATTCTGAAAATTTAGTAAAGTCTAGGCAATTTGTATAGAAATCTTGTGTAAAAAAATCATAACCATATCACGTTCATGTGAATTATCAAAATTATTTTACTAGACGCAAGAGTTTCTGTTTCAGCAAAATCAAATCAACTATCTTCCAAATCATCTCAAAGGTCTTACTTGCCACAAACACTAATTTAAAACATGAAAACACCTCTAACCAGAGGCTAGAAGATATATTTATTGGAAAACAGGAACAAAAAGTAGAAACAAAAATAAAATTGGGTTGCCGCCCAACAAACGCTATTGTTTTACGCCCCTAGCTAGGCATATTGCAACTATCTAGGTATTGTATTAGAAGTGAGGGAGATCATCCATGATCATCTCATACTCCCTCCTCTCGGCAGCAAGCTTTCTTTGTGGCAAGCAAAAATAATCAAAGGCACTAAATTTGATATGGGTATGGATCTATAAGATCAAGTTTGGGAGGAATAGGTTCCTCCTTTGGCCCTTTGTTATTTGATAATTATTTCTTCATTATAAACATTCCTTTGAGTGAATTCTCTTAATATATCCCTTAGCACAAACCCATATCCGTTATTTTGTATAGAAAAATTGTCATTGTGTTCAGAAATCTTATCAACCAAAACATCGGGAGGGACCTTCTTTCTCAAGTTTTAATTATAAGCAGCATATTCAGGAGATTGCAATATCATTATTTCTTCTTGATTAAAAAGGATCTCCTCTATGGGAGGACAACCAGCATTGATATTATAATGAGCAAATATTTCACCCGCTTCTTTTAAAATAAATCTAAATTCATGAGCTAGGAATATGGTGGGAACACGTTTGTCGGAAGGATGATGAAAATTAGAGAACTCTAGGAAAATCCTTTGTATACACGGATGCATATGAACAAATCGTCTTTCAAGCTCAATCACAAGCAAAGATATTGCATCGGCTAGGCTATTAGTTTTATTAAGGATTGACCCTCCTAGCATGGGTATCGTACCGGCACAAGTAAATAAATCTTGGATAACCCCTTCTCCAATAATATTACCACTACCCACGAGGCGTTTTTTAGTATGTATGATAGTGGGTTTTTCATGAGGATCAATATTAGCAAAGTCATCAAGGTTTCCCTCAAGATTACTACTATCCTTTTCAATGATGCCCTCCCCGGATTTAGACATGGTGGCAAGAAACCAATCAAGCACACGAGCAAGCAAAAAGCAAACGAAAAGACAAACGAAAGAAGGGCGAATAAAAAGGCAAATATTTTTGTGTTTTTCTGAAAACATTTTAGAAGTGGGGGAGAGGAAAACGAGAGGCAAAAGGCAAATAATGTAATGCAAGAAATGAGAGTTTATGATGGGTACTTGGTAGGCTTGATGTAGAACCCCCCGACAACGGCGCCCGAAATTCTTCCTGCTACTTCTTGAGCTTGCGTTGGTTTTTTCCTTGAAGAGGAAAGATGCAGCAAAGTAGAGATAAGTATTTGCCTCAGTTTGAGAACCAAGGTATCAATCCAGTAGGAGGTACAAGCAAGTCTCCAAACTATGCACCTGCACAAACAATCAAACACTTGCACCCAACGCGATAAAGGGGTTGTCAATCCCTTCACGGTCACTTGCAAGGATGAGATCTGATAGAGATAGATATAAAAGATTACTAAAATGTAAAACAAAATAAAAGAAAATAAAACTCAGTGAGGTATTTTTGGGTTTTTGGTTTATAGATCTGAAAATATATGATGGAAAATAGACCCCGGGGCCATAGGTTTCACTAGAGGCTTCTCTCTTGAAGAAAGCATATGGTGGGTAAAAAATTTACTGTTGAGCAATTGATAGAAAAGCACACAGTTATGACGATATCTAAGACAATGATCATGAATATAGGCATCACGTCCGTGATAAGTACACCGACTTCTACCTGCATCTACTACTATTACTCCACACATCGACCGCTATCTAGCATGCATCTAGAGTATTAAGTTCATAAGAACGGAGTAATGCTTTAAGTAAGATGACATGATGTAGAGGGATAAACTCAAGCAATATGATGTAAACCCCATCTTTTCATCCTTGATGGCAACAATACAATACAATACGTGCCTCGCTACCCCTACTATGTCACTGGGTTAGGACACCACAAGATGTTGGGAAACGTAGCATGCAATTTCAAAAAAAATCCTACGCTCACGCAAGATATATCTAGGAGATGCATAGCAATTAGGGGGAGAGTGTGTATACGTACCCTCGTAGACCGTACGCGGAAGCATTTGACAACACGGTTGATGTAGTCGAACTTCTTCTAGCTCCGACCGATCAAGTACCGAACGTACGACATCTCCGAGTTCTACACACGTTCAACTCGATGACGTCCCTCGTCCTCTTGATCCAGCAAGATGTCGAGGAAGTAGATGAGTTCCGTCAGCACGATGGCGTGGTGACGGTGATGGTGAAGTGATCTGTGCAGGGCTTCGCCTAAGCACCACGAGAATATGACCGGGGGTGTAAACTGTGGAGGGGGGCGCCGCACACGGCTAACAATTGATGTTGTGTGTTCTAGGCGCCCTTCCCCACATATATATAGGTGGGAGGGAGGAGAGGCAGCCAGGGGGCGCCCCAAGTAGGCTGAATCCTACTTGGGGTCTTCCCCAATTCGGCCTCCCCCTTCCATAATTGCCGGAGGGGAAAAGGGAAGGGGAAAGAGAGAAGGAAAGGGGTGCCGAACCCCCTCTTTCCCTTCTCCCACTCGGCCTCCTTCCATACGTGTCGCGGGATATCCGTGGCCACATATGGGACCAGGAGGCCCCTTGCTAGTTCGGCAGGGGGACGTCGCGTTGCACAAAGAGCAGACCAGCATACGGCAGCCCGACAGAGAGCACACAAGCAATTTACCCAGGTTCGGGTCGTCGCGAGGCGTAAAACCCTACTCCTACTTTGGTGGATTGATGGTGGAATGGAGGTCGTGAAGCATAGTACACTTGCCCGGCAGGGGTTGCCTTAGGGCAGCAGCAACTACACGCATATGTGGGTGTGGGTTCATCAACTTTCCAACCCTTTCTACGGTTGCCATGGGCCTCCTTTTATAGATCAAGGGGTTACCACAGTGGCAAAGTAGTCATTACGCATTGATTAGATAGCAAACAGTGCTATCATACCTAACTCTGTGGGCTGGCAGGGCGCATGCGCCGCCTAACGTCACATCGTTGGTTGCCCGGCAAGCCTTGCCGGGCTATCTTGCCAGCTCTGTGCCTGCCTTCTTGACACGTTGCAGGACGGGTGTCATCTGTGTGTTCTTCCCGTAGAGAAGTGCTGCCATGTGGCGAATGGCTGCCACTTAATCATTTTATGGCTTGACACTGCACTGATGGACGACGTGGGTCATGCTGGAGTGGTTGGTGAGGTGGTTTTTCCTCTGCGAGCCCCGGCAGGCCCTGCTGGGGTGCCTCGGGTGCCTGCTTCTGGGGGTGGCCTTACCCCTTGCCGGGCTTGCCTGTCCGGCAAGGGAGGCCTTGCTCTTGGCGACATCTGGCTTCTCTGGCTTGACCTTGGTCTCTCTAAGCTGCATGCTGGTTCTTGGTTTCTTGTATCCTGGCTTGGGTTAGTGCATCAACCTTGCTCTTGTGCCTGCGCACAGTCTGGGCAACAGGCCCAGGGTTTGTTGCACCGACAGAAGCCCCCGGGCCTGCCGCGAACGCGCTGCTGAGCATTGTCGGGGTAGGGCCTAATAAGTGCACATGCAGGGTTGCTGAAGGGGTCAGCTTCTTGAGGTCTTCATTGCTTCTTCATCAGCCTTGATTACGGGCCAGCTTCCGGTTTCCCCGCGCGTTGTGGCTAACGCCATGGGGGAACTTCAATCGTGGCTTGTGGATTCGCCTTGCCCCACGATCATGGGGCGGAAACCGCCATCCCACTTGCCCCCCGTCCCGCATGCACCTGCCACGTGCTCCGCATGCATTGGGCGTGGTAGGTGGTGGATGCGGAGGGCACGGGGAGGAGTGCCATGGCTGAAAATCGAGTGTCGATGGTTGGAGTAGAGGGCCGACCTTGATTCTCAAAGCTGCCGAGGGTGCAGAGAAGCCGCATTGGAGGAGCGGGGCGGCAATTTCCTGCGCGAGGGGACAGCCCCCTGCCTCGTCCCTTCTATAAAAGGAGACAAAGGGAGTCCCTCTCTGCACACACTTCTTCTTCTCCTCTGCAACCCTTCTCTCCTAGCCATGGTAAGAGGGCGAGGGTGCGGTGGTGTTCCGGCGGCGGCGATGAGGGCTTCTACTCGGCAGCGCATTCCTCCTCCTCCGGATCCTGAGGTGGCGGAGCCCGCTGTGACAGGAGGAAGGAGAGGGCGAGGCCGAGGCCGCTGCGGTGCTCGAGGAGGAGGAGGACGGGGTGGCGCCTTAGCTGCGCTCCCACCGGCGGCTCCTCCTCTGATGGAAGGCCACGTCGGGGACCAACCTCGAGAGTTCATCATCAGGCTGTATAAGCCCTTGTGTGGTCATCTTTGTCTTCCAACTCCCTTTGCACGGCAGATGGAGCTCGAGCAACCACGCGTTCTGAGGCTGCACATGAGGGGTTATGGAAATGGTGGCATGTGGGTTGATGTCGATTTCCCTGCCCCTCACGTGATGTATCTTCGTCGTGGTTGGAAGACCTTTGCCCGCACCCATGGCTTCTCGGAGGGGCACATTCTCCAGTTCAGATTAATGGAGAACGGCCTGCTCTCCGCCAAGATCTTCGGGTGCTCGAGAGGTCGCTTAGGGTGCTGCGCGGAGAGCTGGACCGACGATGAAAGCTCCTCCTCGAGCAAAAGCGACGAGGAGGACAGTGACGGCAATGACGACGGCAGCGGGCGGGGGAGTGACACTCTGACTCCGGCTGATCGTCGCCCGCACCATCTTCATCAGGCGGTAGCACCATCATCTGCAGCTGCGTCTCCTCCCCGACAATGTGATTAGCCGGGGAGTTGGATGGAGAGGTGAGGATGGTGCTGCCGGGCTCCTCCAGTAGCCTTCCAGCTGGACTCCGGCAGGCTTCCTCTCGGGCTGCAGCTCCGTTAGCACTACCAAGTCCTGCTGGCCCTGGTGACGATGGTTGATGGGGCTGCCTTCCGCCATGCTCTCCATTGAGGCATTCTCTCGCGCTCCCGTTCCTTCCGGGCTACCTCTCTTGGAGCCCGATGGGAGCGGGCTGGGCTCCTGCCCAGGCGCTCCTTTTGCCCTCCTCGCCTTCGACGGCCGTGCCTAGGACGAGAGGGACAAGAAAGGGCAGTACCGAGCACTTATCTTTTTTCAATCTTAAATCTGTAGGCAATCACCGAATTTTAACTCAAATAATGTAATCCTTCTAGTCCGTGTTTGTGTTCTGTAATGCTTGTACTTGTATCCGCATATTAATGAAAAAGATAAACCTTGCCGGGAACCCGCGCATGTATATGTCCATGCAGAGCTGGAATGCCTCTTTAATGTAATTAAACGAGTTTTCCCCAGCAGGATATCCCGTCGGCACCCTCTTTGTCTGCCGGAGAGCTACATCTGCATGGGAACAGGCAGAGGGGCCAGCCCCCCGCCAACTTCTTTTATCAAAAGTCCACTACGACCATCTAGGCCGAAGCGACGTTCGAGCCAAATATGGGAGCACCTTAGTTTCAAGAGAGTGGCGAGGTTTCTCTATGCACAAGTTATAGCTTACAGAACACTAATGTACAACAGGTAGAACTTATCTTTTTGGCCTGCCGGGGATCGCAGTGCCGGAGCATCTTCTCAACTCCTTGACGAAGCCCAGTTCACGGTAGGAACCTGCAACTTCATGCAGATGAGAATGAATGCAGGATGCGATCCTATCTATATGCATATGAAAATGCTCATGAAATGCTTATGCAGTGATCTAGGAATGCTTATGCATGCATGCAGTCTTAGTTGCCCCCCCTACGGCGCTTATTTATTTTCTCTTGCATGGGGTCATCGCCCCAGCTTTGTACAAGGGGTTACATGCAGCTGAGGCAAGGCCTGTACAAAAGGGTGGCTGCCGGGCAGGGCCCGACAGCCGGGCCTTACGGGTAGTACTTGCGGAGATGCTCAATATTCCATGAGTTTTGCAACTGAGTGCCATCTCCGGTCTCCAGACGGACTGCGCCAGGTCTGGTGACTCGTACCACCCGGTAAGGGCCTTCCCACTTTGGTGATAGCTTGTTTGTACCCTTGGCGGACTGAACGCGCCTAAGTACAAGGTCACCTTCCTCAAAACACCTGACATGAACCCTGCGGCTGTGATAGTGATGCAGGGCTTGCTGGTAGCGTGCAGCCACGTAGCAGCCCGGAGACGGTTTTCCTCGAGTAGGATAGCGTCGTCACGCCGGTGCTGATCTTGCACTACTTCATCATAGGATACCACTCGAGGGGACCCGTAAATGAGTTCCGTGGGGATAACTGCTTCTGCCCCGTAGACTAGGGAGAAGGGAGTGTGCCTGGTAGCTCGGTTAGGTGTCGTTCTGAGGGACTAGAGAACTACCGGCAGCTCCTCGATCCACCGCCTGCCGTGCTTCTGCAGTGTATCAAAAGTTCTTGTCTTGAGTCAACGTAGCACTTCAGCGTTCGCCCTCTCAGCTTGTCCATTGCTCCGGGGATGTGCCACGGAGGCAAATGGGACCTTGCATCCGAGGGTACAAACATATTGCATGAAGGCGTGGCTCGTGAAATGGGCGCCGTTGTCGGTGATGATCCTTGCCGGAACTCCAAAATGACACACCAGTTCTTTCAAAAACTTCATAGCTGACTGAGCAGTCACCTTTCTCACGGCAGTCACTTCCGGCCACTTTGTAAACTTGTTGATGGCAACGAACAAGAATTCAAAGCCCCTGATTGCTCGGGGGAAGGGGCCGAGGATATCGAGCCCCCAGACCGAAAATGGCCATGATAGAGGGATTGTCTGAAGAGCTTGGGCAGGCAGGTGTATTTTCTTGGAATGGAACTGGCAGGCTTCACATTTCGTGACTAACTCAACCGCATCTTGGAGGGTTGTGGGCCAATAGAATCCTTGCCAGAATGCTTTCCCAACTAATGCCCTTGATCCAATGTGGGAGCCGCACATTCCTTTGTGAATCTCAGGCGGCAGTTCCTTTCCATCCTCCCGGCAGACACACTTCAATTTCACACCGTTGGGCCTCCTTCTATATAGAGTGTCATCGACAAACTGATACATACTGGCCCTCCGAGCTACTTTTTCAGCTTCATCTTGGTCACCGGGGAGTTCTCTGGTCTGGAGGAAGTGGACAATGTGCCTTGCCCAAGTTGGAGCCTGGGGCTCGGTAACGAGGACTAGCGGTACCTCCTCTGCCGCGAGAGCACCAGGCTTGTTCGCGGGGTCCATGGGCCCGGCTGGAGGGGGTGGTCGAGCAGGCTGTGAGGAGTATTTACGGTAGGGTCTTTGCCGGGAGCGGACGGATCGACCGGGAGAGGCTTACCGTAATCCAACTTTCTCCTTTTCTGGGCCATTGTTGCTAGTGATACGGAGGGCTGAGAGAGACGGAGAACAAAAGTTCCTGGTTCCACAGGAAGCTTCTGTGCAGCACACATTGACAGGTGATCAGCTATGTTGTTTTCCACACGGGGTACATGCTCTATTTGCAACCCGTCAAAGTGCTCCTCCAATCTCCTCACTTCCTCGATGTATGCCTCCATCAATGGACTTTGATAATCCTTGTTGACTTGTCTCACCATAAGCTGTGAATCTCCTCGAATGATCAGTTTCTTAATTCCCAATTCTGCTGCAATCCTGCAATCCTGATCAGTTTCTTAATCTTCTCGAATGGACTTTGATAATCAATGGACTTTGATAATCCTTGTTTGCCTATTTCAGTGTTTCGCAGAAAAGGAATATCAAACGGAATCCAAACGGAATGAAACCTTCATGAGGATCGTTTTTGGAACAAACGCAATCCAGGAGACTTGGAGTGGACGTCAAGGAAGCAACGAGGCGGCCACGAGGTAGGAGGGCGCGCCCAGGGGGGTAGGCGCGCCCCCACCCTCGTGGGCCCCTCATGGCTCCACCGACCTACTTCTTCCGCCTATATATACTCATATACCCTGAAAACATCCAGGAGCACCACGAAACCCTATTTCCATCGCCGCAACCTTCTGTACCCATGAGATCCCATCTTGGGGCCTTTTCTGGCGCTCTGCCGGAGGGGGAATCGATCACAGAGGGCTTCTACATCAACACCATGGCCTCTCCGATGATGCGTGAGTAGTTTACCACAGACCTTCGGGTCCATAGTTATTAGCTAGATGGCTTCTTCTATCTCTTTGGATCTCAATACAAAGTTCTCCTCATATTCTTTTTCTTTATAGCATGGACATTTGGACTTTTATGTGATTCAAAGCAATAGTTTAGTTTTGACATAATAATTTAGATACTCAAGCATATCAACAAGCAACCATGTCTTTCAAAATATCAACGCTAAAATAAGTTATCCCTAGCCTATCATGCTCAAACATTGATCCATTCATGAAACACACTCGAATATTAACTATACCCAATACTTGAGCACGATCATATTGCCTCCTAGTTGGTGCTTTTTGTGAGAAAAGATGGAGACTCAAATTTCAAAATAAAAATTGCATAAAGTAAAAGAAAGGCCCTTCGCGGAGGGAAGTAGGGATTTATAGAGGTGCCAGAGCTCAACGCGAAAAAAAATTAGAGATAAAAACATTTTGGGAGGTGTATCCATCCCACCAACGAAAACGACTTTGAGTTCCCAACACTTTCCATACTAGATATGCCATAGGCGGTTCCCAAACAGAAAATAAAGTTTATTCCTTTTTCCACCATAACTTTCACTTTCCATGGCTAACCGTATCCACGGGTGCCCTCCATACTAACACTTTCCAAGGAATTTATTATTTGACAACATAAAGTAAATTCATTTTTGCATTTCAGGACTGGGCATCCCTAAGACCTTTGCCTTACTCTCGTGCAATGACAAGTGAATAAACACTCATCTTGAGAATAACACATCTAGCATGGAAAATATTAGCCACCCGTTATCGTTCCACAAGCGAAACAAACACACAAAAGAGAAGTTTATTTTGAAAATTAGAGATGACACATGCAAATTTTCTTAGAACGGGAAAAGAATACCGCATATAGGTAGATATAGTGGACTCATGTGGCAGAACTGGTTTAAAGGATTTTGGATGCACAAGTAGAGGTCATACTTAGTGCAAAATGAAGGCTAGCAAAAGAATGGGAAGCGACCAACCAAGAAACGAATAATCTCATAAGAAAGCATTAAGCATAATTAACACCGAATAATGCACCACAAGTAGGAGATAATTTTCATTGCATGATTATTGACTTTCGTGCATGCATAGGGAATCACAAACCTTAACAACAACATTCCTACTAGAGCACAATTACTCATCAACATAACTCACATATCACATCATCATATCTCAAAAGTATTACTAAGAATCAAGTTTATTTTGTCCAATGATCTTCATGACATTTTTTACTTTATCCTTATTGGATATCTATCACTTCGGGACTAATTTTCATGTGTTGCTTTTCGCAAGCTCAAACAAATATAAGTGAAGATCATGAGCATAACAAAATTTCTTTCTCTCAAAAAAATTTAAGTGAAGCAAGAGAGAATTTCTTCAAAATTTTACTAACTCTGAAAGAAATCTAAGTGAAGCAAGAGAGCATTTCTTCAAAAATAACAAAGCACACCGTGCTCAAAAAGATATAAGCGAAGCACTAGAGCAAGTCCTAGCTCATAAAAGATTTAAGTGAAGCATAGAGAGCAATTCTAACAAGTCATGATAATATTTTGGCTCTCTCAAATAGGTGTGTCCAGCAAGGATTGATGACTTAAAACACAAAATAAAGCAAGAAAGGACACATATCATACAAGATGCTCCAAGCAAAACACATATCATGTGACGAATAAAAATATAGTCACAAGTAAAATACCGATAGTTGTTGGAAGAAAGCGGGGATGCCACTCGGGGGCATCCCCAAGCTTAGTTGGTTGCTCATTCTTGGATAATAGCTTGGGATGCCGGGGCATCCCAAAGCTTCAGCTCTTACATCCTTCCTTCATCCATCGTAAGATAACCCAAAACTTGAAAACTTCAATCACACAAAACTCAACGAAACCTTCATGAGATCCGTTAGTATAAGAAAAATAAATCACTACTATAAGTGTTGTATCAAACCAATTCTTATTTTTTTCGTATTATATCTACTGTATTCCAACTTTTCTATGGCAAAAACTCATCAAATAAAACCATAGAGCCATCAAAATAAGCACACAACACAAAGAAAACAGAATCTGTCAAAACAGAACAATCTGTAGCAATCTGATTTGTTTGAATACTTATGGAACTCCAAAAATTCTGAAACACTAGGACAACCTGGATAATTTGTATATTGATCTTCTGCAAAAAGAATTAACATTTTATCATGTTCTGGTGAATTTTAACAATTATTTTCGTGAGCACAAAGTTTCGGTCTTTTTCAGCAAGATCAAACAACTATCACCCAAGAAGATCCTATTGGCTCTACCTGGCACAAACACTAATTAAAACATAAGAAAAACAATCATAACAGTATAACAATTGTGTTAACACTCAAGAACAGAAAGCAAAAAGCAAAAATAAATTTTATTCATTGGGTTGCCTCCCAACAAGCGCTATAGTTTTACGCCCTTAGCTAGGCATAAAGCAAGGATCTAAGTTTTGTCATCTTTGGTTCGAGATCCATAAGATGCCTTCATGATTGATTCATAAGGTGTCTTAATTCTAGTTCTAGGAAAGTGTTCCATCCCTTTACTCAAAGGAAATTGGAACTTAATATTGCCTTCTTTCATATCAATCACGGTACCGATAGTGCGTTAAAACGGTCTACCAAGAATAATTGGACAAGCCGGATTGCAATCAATATCAAGAACAATAAAATCTATGGGCACATAATTCCTATTTGCAAGAATAAGAACATCATTAATTCTTCCCATAGGCTTTTTAATAGTAAAATATGCCAAGTGCAAATTCAAAGAACATTCTTCAAGATTAGTAAGACCAAGCACATCACATAAATATTTCGGAATTTTAGAAACACTAGAACCCAAGTCACACAAAGCAAAACACTCATAATTTTTAATCTTGACTTTAATAGTAGGTTCCCATTCATCATGTAATTTTCTAGGAATTGAAACTTCTAATTCCACTTTTCTTCCAAAGCTTTCATCATAGCATCAACAATATGTTTAGTAAAAGCTTTATTTTGTTCATAAGCATGGGGTGAATTTATCATGGATTGCAACAAAGAAATACAATCAATCAAAGAGCAACTATCATAATTAAAGTCTTTGTAATCCAAAAGAGTGGGCACATCACTAGTTAAAGTTTTGACCTCTCCAAACCCACTTTCATCAATTTTCTCAACAAGATTTTCACCCTCCGAAATATTGGGACTCCTTCTACTTAAAGTTGACTCTTCTCCAGTCCCTTTTTCATCATTCTTAACTTTACTAAACAAGGAATCAATAGAATAAAAACCAATCATTTTAAGATCTTCATCACTCTTGCAAGAATAATCACTAGAAAAAGCTTTCTCTAAAAATTCTCTTTTAGCTCTAAGCATAGCAGTTCTTTTCTTACTTTCATCCATAGAAACATAAAGAGCTTTAATTGATTCATCTACTTTAGGCAAATAAATTTTCATCTTGATATTTTCCGCATCATGAGCAATTCTATCAACACTTCTAGACAAATCATCAATCTTATTCAATTTTTCTTCTATGGAAGTGTTGAAAACTTTTTGTGTATTGATGAATTCTTTAATATTATTCTCAAGATCATAGGTGTTTCTATTATTATTGTAAGGTTGTTTTCCATAGGAATTACCATAATTATTAGAGGAATTACTAGGAAAAGGCCTAGGATTAAAATTACCTCTATAAGCATTGTTGTTGAAATTATTTCTAGAGATAAAATTCACATCAATAGCATCACTATTTTTCTCAATCAAAGTAGACAAAGGGATATCATTAAAATCAATACGAGCACTTTTACTAGCAACCAATTTCATAAGAGCATCAACTTTATCACTCAAAGAAGAAATTTCTTCAACCGAATTAACTTTTTTACTAGTAGGAGCTCTTTCGGTATGCCATTGTGAATAATTTTCCATGATATTATCAAGCAATTTGGTGGCTTCACCCAAAGTAATTTCCATAAAAGTACCACCCGTGGCGGAATCTAAAAGATTACGAGAAACAAAATTCAACCCCGCATAAAATTTTTGTATGATCATCCAGAGATTTAACCCATGAGTTGGGCAATTCCTTAGCATCATTTTCATCCTTTCCCAAGATTGTGCAACATTCTCATGTTCAAATTGCTTGAAATTCATGATCTGGGTCCTAAGGGGAATAATTTTTGCGGGAGGAAAATACTTAGTGATAAAAGCATCTTTGCACTTGTTCCAAGAATCAATACTATTGCGAGGCAAAGAAGAGAACCAAATTTTTGCAGAGTCACACAAAGAGAACAGAAATAATTACATCTTGACCACATCATTATCCACATCTTTTTTCTTTTGCATATTGCATAATTCCACGAAGGTATTAAGATGGGACGCGACATCCTCATTAGGAGTACCGGAAAATTGGTCTGTCATAACAAGATTCAGCAAAGCGGTATTAATATCACAAGACTCCGCACTAGTGTCGGGAGGAGCAAGTGGAGTGCCAGTAAAATCATTGTTGTTGGTATTTGAGAAATCACATAACTTGGTGTTCTCTTGAGTCATGATGACCACACAAGAAGATTGCACTCAAAAACAGATCCGGCAAGAAAACGGCGAACAGAAAAAGAGAGGCGAATAAAATGGCAAACTTTTGTGAAGTGGGGGAGAGGAAAACGAGAGGCAAATGGCAAATAATGTAAATTGCAAGGAGATGAGATTTGTGATTAGTAACCTGGTTGTGTTGAAGATCCTCCCCAACAACGGCGCCAGAAATTCTCCTTGATGGCAGCTGGAACTACGTCGGTATTTCCCCAGAGAGGGAGGGATGATGTAGCACAGCGACGGTAGAGTATTTCCCTCAGTTATGAAACCAAGGTATCAAACCAGTAGGAGAACCAAGCAACACAACGTAAACATCACCTGCACAGAAATGACAACAGCTCGCAACCCGACGTGTTAAAGGGGTTGTCAATCCCTTTTGGGTAACAGCGCCAAAAATTGGCAAGTTGACGGGAGAAAGATTGTAGTAGATTGATAGATCGAACGCCAAATAAAATAAATAAAGATAAAACACAGCAAGGTATTTTTGTATTTTTTGGTTTAATATATCTGAATAAAAATGCAAAGGAAAAGTAGATCGCAAGGCAAATATGTGGGAAAGAAGACCCGGGGGCCATAGGTTTCACTAGTGGCTTCTCTTGAGAAAAATAGCAAACGGTGGGTAAACAAATTACTGTTGGGCAATTGATAGAACTTCAAATAATTATGACGATATCCAGGCAATGATCATTACATAGGCATCACGTCCAAGATTAGTAGACCAACTCCTGCCTGCATCTACTACTATTACTCCACACATTGACCGCTATCCAGCATGCATCTAGTGTATTAAGTTCATGGAAAAACAGAGTAATGCAATAAGAACGATGACATGATGTAGACAAGATCCGTTTATCTATATGGCGGTAGATATAGATCCCGTCTTTTTATCCTTAGTAGCAACGATACATACGTGTCATTTCCCCTTCTGTCACTGGGATCGAGCACCGTAAGATCGAACCCACTACCGGGCACCTCTTCCCATTGCAAGATAAATAGATCAAGTTGGCCAAACAAAACCCAAATATCGGAGAAGAAATATGAGGCTATAAGAGGTCATGCATATAATAGATCAAATAAACTCAAATAACTTCCATGGATATAAAAAGATATGACTGATCATAAACTCAAAGTTCATCAGATCCCAACAAACACACGCAAAAGAGTTACATCTATGGATCTCCAAGAGACCATTGTATTGAGAATTCAGCGAGAGAGAGAGAGAGAGACAAAGCCATCTAGATACTAACTACGGACCCGAAGGTCTACAAGGAAATACTCACGCATTATCGGAGAGGCACCAATGGAAGTGGTGAACCCCTCCATGATGGTGTCTTGATTGGATCTGGTGGTTCTGGACTCTGCGGTGACCGGATGAATATTTCGACGCTTGTTCTAGGGTTTCTGGAATACTGTGGTATTTATAGAGCAAGGAGGCGGTCCCGGGGGCACCCGAGGTGGACACAACCCACCAGGGCGCGCCTGGGCCTCCTGGCGCGCCCTAGTGGGTTGTGCCCCCTCGGGGCACCCCCCAGGTGCAACCAGGGCCCATTGCCTTCCTTCTGGCCCATAAAAAATCATCACGGAGTTTCGTGGCATTTGGACTCCATTTGATATTGATTTCCTGTGATGTAAAAAACGCGGAAAAAACAGCAACTGGCACTTGGCACTATGTCAATAGGTTAGTACCAAAAATGATATAAAATGACTATAAAATGATTATAAAACATCCAAGATTGATAATAAAATAGCATGGAACAATAAATAATTATAGATACGTTGGAGACGTATCAGGGCACGCTTCTCGGACTCCTTGCCGGAGGTCCTACAATCCCTCTTCTTTCCCTTGCTTTCCTTGGAGGGAACTGCCGCTGCCGCTGCCTCTGCGGCGATTGCATCCTGATACATCTTGTCCACACAAATAATTGCATCCTTCTCATCCGACGGGATAGTGATGACTCCCAGTGGCCCAGGCATCTTCAAGGTGTTGTAAGCATAGTGGGATGCCGCCATGAACTTGGCCAGGGCCGGGCGTCCAAGAATCTCATTGTACGGCAGGGGGAGATCAACCACATCAAACACAATCTTCTCAGTCCGATAGTTCAGTTCTCCCCCAAACGTCACCGGCAACGTAATCTTCCCTTTAGGATGGCTCCTTCCGGGATTAACTCCTTGAAATGTGTCAGTAACCTCTAGCTCTTCTTCTCCTATCTGAAGCTTGCTGATGACTGTCTGATGTAGGGTGGAACCCTATACGGCCGATCTTTCACGAAAGGTGCGGATCCCAACTAAGAACACGAAGAACACGAGGGGAAACATGAGAGAAAACACAAGAGAATCACTAAAACCAACAAGATATAGTCACACATGTGCTAGATCCTCGAAACACGGGAGGAGATACAAGATCCACGATCAACAAAGGACGATACAAAGGGTAACCGGTTCTTCTCCGTGAGGAGGTCTTGATGGGGCCACCCAAGAGGGGGTCTTGAATCCAAGGGGATCTTCTCCGTAGAGGGGCCGCGGTCTCTCTCGTGCAGTATATCCGTAATGGATGAGCAAAGCTCTATACCACATATGAGCTAAACCAATGCTAACCCTCAAGGGGAGGAGGTGGAGGAGTATATATAGTCTAGAGCCACGAAGGGGTAAGTGAGGGGCGAAGGGGTATATGGGCCTCGGGCCCAATACACTGTGCGCAGACAGGCGTCGGACGTCCGGTGGGGGTCGGATGTCCGGAGGCTCGGGACGGTCCGGACGTCCGTAGATCTTCGGACTTCCATAAATTACGTTCTGTCGCCGTGGCACCGGTCGTCTTGTGGCGCTCGGTCGTCCGGGGCCTGGGAGGTGTCGGACGTCCGGCATCTGACGGTCGTCCGGGCACTGTAGGTTGCCTCGGTTGGGGTCGATCTGGCTGGTGTAGTCCCCAGGCGTCGGTCGTCCGGAGATCGTCGGTCGTCCGGGGGTCGTCGGTCGTCCGGAGGTCGTCGGACGTCCGAGAGCTGTAGCTTCCTGGCAACTCTTCCTCTTGTTCCTCCAACTTGGTGTCCTCGCCGTCTTGTCCATGGTCTCCCTCTTGGTTCCTGGTCATGCACAGCACATATATTTGAGGTAGTAGCCATGTCTCACATATGGAAAGTGAAGGTTCGGAGAGGAGCGAGTTCACCTTGTGTCCAATGGCGTTGTTCGAGGTCTCGTCATATGTCCTCTTGGGGTTTGGAGAGTAGTCGGAGTGTACATGGGGATGAACGTGGGATGCTCTGCATCATCTCCTCCCCCTTGGAAAGATCCGACCTCAAATCGTGATCCTCATCACCATGGAAACGGTTGTCGTGGACGAACTTGTAGTTGGACGGAGTTGAAAACATGGCGCAATCCAAGTACTCCAAGGTGTCTCCGGTATGTGGTACATGCAAAATGAGCAAACACAAAGTACACTTGGAAATACGATGGTTAGTGCACACAAAGTGTCCATCAAGTAAGTATGAGTCCGTTCAGCAAGATTGTTCCTGACAGAGCGCATGAATCTTATCAAGATGATATAGAATGATATGCAAAGCGTTCAAGGGAGCAAAAACATTCATTTTGCACACTAATGTATTGTGAATATGATCAATGCAACCACGGTGCAAAATGATGTCATAGTGAGACGGTTTATCAATAGCATGAATATGGCAATGGATGCTCAAAATGATTATGTTATCATGCAATTGATGGTAGGAAATGTGATCATTATGTATGAAGATGCCATCAAGAAAGATCACAACAAATTTGCTAAGGAAGTGCACAAGCTCATATATCATGGATGACATGGAAATAGATTCAACAAGACAAGCATAATGTGAGCCAATCCATGCATAGGGTGCAAACTTGTGGTGAGTATGATATGTCCATCGAGCATGACATTTGGTAGCACAATCAACAAATATGGATGTGTTGGTGCAATGTGTTAAAGGAGTGTTGATGTACCAATGCTCGATGCCGTGGCATGATTGGAGTTTCGAAGGTGCATCCAATAAGTCCGAGCACTCCTCAACTTGAAGGCCCATAGGGTCCATCTCCAATGTAGGTCCTCCATCCAATAGATGTATCATGTAGACAACAAGAAAGAGGCAACAATGAAAGAATGACCCATCCAATTTGCGTATTTGAGAATGGCTCAAAGGGAAAGAGTTCACCTTTATGAGGATGTCAAAAATGTTGGTGTTGCACATCATGTACGCCTTCACATAACCAATATATCTCGCGATGGTACCACCTTGTGAATTCCTCAAAATGAAAGAACATGACAAACACTCGGAAAAACAAATGAGGTTAGTGCAAATGTAGCACCTATCATTCGAGTGGTAAGATACCCAACAAGTGTTCTCATCATTCTTATCATAAGAAAGGACAAGGTGTGGTATGGTATGAAATCATATGATGCAACTACAACCAAAGACAATAGGCCCAAGTAAGCAAGCATGCTTCACAAGTAATATGTCCAAGTCTCCACGATCAATAAGCATAGCAAGTTGGCACTCAATACAAGGTGATATGAGAGATGCAACTAATGGAGACAAGAGACAATGATCAAGACAAATCAAGTGAGAGGCATGAACATATATGTCATCAACCCAAGAAAGCGAGTATGAATGGAACATGGGTGATGCAACCAAGCAAGTAATCATAGTGATTAAGTCAAGCAAGCTAGTAGTGCAAATGGTGTGCATGAATAATTCACATGACATAGCACAAGCATGAAAGCAAGATATGAGGAAAGTATCATTACTGTATTGGCAAGAAGTCCTATGTAAATAGCAATGGAACATCATGACTCTCCCAACACAAGAATCAACAATAGCATGAGGCACATGATAAACATGGCAATAGCAACAAGGATCTCCACCAAGCATGCAAATACACATAGGAGTATCATAATGTGCATCATGGGTAAATGCAAGCAAGGGTCACAATTGCATGGCAAAGGCATATAAGCAAGCATAACATGCAAAGTGAACACGATAGGATGAGCATAAGGTGACAAATGGTAAATAGCCCATAGCCGTGTGAGAGCCAAGTTAAAGAGATGCACGTAGTTCTTGCGCGAAGGAAATGGTGGTAAGGATAGTCCACGGGATCCCAAATTGTCGTTGCTCTCAAGAGCTCGTTTCGTCAACTCTTGGGATTGAGAGGTTGACGAGTATACGTGAGTACCTACACAAAGCAAAGACAAAGGGAAAATTGTGTGTGCGTGGTATATGTACACATCATCCATCATGATGCGCACGTGCTTGTGTCGGTTAGCACCAAATATCCAATGCTCAAATAGATGAGATGCGTGATATAGAAACATGTCATCCATCATGAGAGGTTTGTTGTTATGTATAGCATAATGGAGACTCAAATAGTGTAATGCATCATGAGAAATATGTAGAGCATTGTTATTCATGGAATGCATATGGTGCACGCAATTATGGGAATCATGCAAAGTATGGAATGCATCAAAATCTCCTAATATGTATGAGGAAACTATGGGGGTCTCCTCATGAGCATTAGTGGAAACATTACACGGAGAATATTGACAACATCCAAAACAATGTATATTTGGAACAATGTGATCATGGCATGGTATAGTAGATGAATTGCGCAAATCATGTAAAGGAAGCATGGCAGTATCATCACATGAAAAACAAAAGCCAATGACCATCATCTCGTCATCTATGCCATAAGTGCAAATGGGATTATTTTAATGGGGCATGCGTAGTTACTATGTTGAGATTGAAATGAAGCAATATGGGAGATCTCACTCATAGCATATGACAAGTTCAAAGGATTGTCAAACATGACGTGACCAATAGAATTTTTACATGATATCCTATGGAGCATAGCATCACAACTAGGAAACTCAACATGCTCATCATCATATTCATCATAAATTGGTAAGTCATGACATGAAGAAGTCGCACTAGCATGAAGCATGGGAATAGGTGTTTCAACATCATGGAAGCAATCATTGGTGAGATAGTCCACTAGTGGGACAAGAGAAGCATTGTCACCTATGTTACCTTTGGAGCATCGCTCATGTGTTGTAGGTGAGGTTGCAACTTGATGGTACCATGTGGGGGGTGCATCTTCTTCCACCATGGCCATCGTCGTCTCCATTGGAGGTATGGACTCGTCGAGGGTAGGCATGTCGTCATGTAGGAGACCTAGCACCAAAGAAGAAAACACACTAGGAGTAGAGGTTAAGTTGTTAGAAATCATAGTGGCCTCACGTGCCATCTCAACTACCTCACTCACTAAGTGTTGTGGCTCACTCACTCCCGGTATGATGCTCTCACTCATATGGTTAGTGGAGTCACTCAAATGGCTCTCAACCTCACATAGGATGTGTGGCATGCTCTCAAGTCTGGGGCTAGTGGTGGTCACACTCAGCCTCTCGTAGGAAATGCTCTCAATGTCATATATGGTAGAGTCACTCGTATCACTCATGGAGTGGTGGCTCTCCTCACATGGCAATGGGGACATCTCGTCAAATGTGGGTGTTGGAGAGGTGTAGGTGCAAACGTCTCCATGCTCAATCATGTCGTAGTTGTAGCCGTGGATGAAGGCCGAAGATGGCACATCATCACTCTCCTCTAAGACCAAAGATAAGATCTCATGTGCACTCGCGTAGCTTGACTCTGAGTATGAGTCCAATACGGGTGCCATTTTTGTGGTGTTGAAGAGGTTCGTGCTTGTCGCTGTGGTCGAAAGGGATGGCCCTTGCTCGACCTTCTTCCTTGAGGGGCTTCCGAAAAGGGAAGTGTCGCCCTCGCTTGTAGGTGGTCGCCTCGTTGTTGAAGATGTCGATGTAGGCGAACTCATGGGAAGTAGGCAAAGATGTTGTACGTCCAAAGGCGAAGATGCCTTGAGAACACTTGGCGAAGATGCCGAAGTGGTGGTGTAGCCGTAGCTCCGTCTTGGTGGTTCTCGTCTCGTGGTCTTCTCTTTTGCTCAGGAAGCTTGTCGTTGGCGTGAAGTATAGCTTGTTGGGACTTGTGCGTTTGTGCTTGTGGAGCATCTTCATGATGATGGTGTCGTTGTCGCACTTGAGCTCGTAGTAGATGTCGTTCGTCGTCGTCGTGCAGATGTTGCTTGGAGGTGACTTGCCCTTCATGACGATGTGGATCACGAATGTGATGATGGTCGCCATGGAGATGTGGATGTGGACGAATTGCGCTTGCGTCGCTTGGGCGCTCCGAAGATGATCGACTTGGTCGCCGCCGCCTTGAAGATGAAAAATTGGAAGTAGACTTGATCAAGGCCCGAATCTCCTCCATCCTTGCATCTTGCTCCTCCTTTTGCGTGGAAAGCTTGTTGTCAATGTAGTCCCTTTTCCTTGCTTCGGAGTGACGAATGTCGATGGAGAGGTTCTCGATGCGCTCTCGCAATCTTGATTGTGCGCCTTGCACTTGTCGTTGTAGATCGAAGATTAACGATTTGGTGATGTAGTTGTTCACGCCGTCGTTGTTGTCGAAGACTGGAGATGAAATGCCTTGCCTATCCATCACAAGACTCGTGCAAATATGAGTGGGAGAAAGAGAAGAACTATACCAAATGTACCTTGACCGATGTTGAAGATGGATCAATGATCACTCAATAATGTAACAAGGAAATAGCACAATTGGTACCGATCTCGTCAATTTCTCACGCCTACACAAATAAGGCTTATGGTGGAGCTCGGTGAGGATAGTGGCACAAAAATTTGATGCAAAATGTTAGCAAGAGTCAATAATGTTGAAAGAGATTCACAAATTCGCAAGCAAAACAAGTAGACCAATAGCAATATGTGGCACACGGAAACACACACACGGATAGATAAATGGGGTCGTGCAACCAAGAAATGAGCTCAAAATGTGGAATCCACGGAAAACGCTCATGTTGCACAACTCAAGAGAGACGCTAGCACGATTGCTCTATAGGCGGATACGACACTTGTGCACAACCTATAAGATGCAAAATGGATAAACTTTCTATCCCAAGTAGGCTATGTATGTATGGTTCCCGGTGTTTGATCCAAGATGATCGGATATGACAATCTTATGCAATGTGGTAAGATGCTATGGCTATTGCTTACAAGCTTCTTTGCTCTTTCTCTTTTGCTTAAAAGCTTATTCTTTTTTTTGGTATGGCCACTTTTGCACAATGCAAAAACCAAGATAGCAATTGTCTGTATGCGGGAACAAACTTGTGACACAATGGATGATATGGTATGTATGCAATGGAAGGTGTAGATCACTAATGTGCACAAGTAACGTTGCCGGAAATACTCAAATGGCTAGTCCCGATAGGCAAGTGACGCAAAATGGGCTAGGGGTTAAAAATGCAATGGCAAGGGAATATACAATGGAGGGATACCATGATACCAAGATGATACCAATATGGAGGTTACCGTCCTTGGCGATGATGAGTGGCGGTGTTCTTGATGTAGATACCAAGATGATGGAGACTTGTCCCTAAGTAGCCAAAACACCTTAGGAAACGGAAAAACCGCGAACTCAAAATCTCAAATGACAAATGTCAAATGGTAGTAGCGGAAAGCGGTGGTGGTTTTGCGGAAGCTCAAAGGGATTGCGGAAATGCAATGATGGGTTATGCGAGTAGGCAATGCGGAAGTGGAAGGTTATTGGGTTATGGGAGTCGGAGTTGAAGGTCACCGTCCCTAAGTAGCCGAAACACCTTAGGAGACACAACTCACAACTCAAACAAAATTGGGTTAAGTTGGGGGTGGCGGAAGTGTATGGTGGGCAAGCCTATGCGGAAGTGGTGGTGGTGGTTGATGAAGAAGCAATTGTCCCTAAGTATCCGAAACACCTTAGGAGACTCGAATCACTACTCAAGCAACCATATATGCAATGGGGATGAAGATGGGTTAGGTTGCGGAAGTCGGTGGTGGTAATGCGGTTGATGTGGTGAAGGCCCTAGGCAAAGATGCCAAAGTTCCAAAAATTTGATGGAGTCAAATGATGTTGGTGGTATTTTTGTGGGAAGGATGATGTCAATAGCTTCAAAACGAGCTAAAGAACGTCAAAATTGGAGTTCGGATGAATTAGTTACGGACAAAACAAAAATCAGCCGAAGTCTGAAACTACAGGTTACGGACGTCCGTAAAAGGACGGATGTCCGGTCGTCGGACGTTCGGTCGGGCTCGGAAATCCGCTATTTTCGTTCTGTTGGGAGGCACCGGTCGTCCGGAAAGTTGCGAACGTCCGTCGTTCGGGAGGCTCCGGACGTCCGTAAAAACGTGGTCGTCCGGTGGGTCGGGGTCAACGCGATATGCGAGTTTCGGGACGCGATTTTGGGCGGAAAATGGAGATTTTGGGGTCAAAATTGACGAGATTTCGTGGATGAAATATGGGGAAACTTGGGGAAATGCTAGATCCACTCGAAACCAAGAAAATCCACGGATCAAAATCAACAAAACTTCATCAAACCAACAAATCGCAAAAAAAATTTGGGGCTATTTTTGGTGGGGATTTTCGAAATTGGGGAAGAACACAACAAAATCAAGCTAGAAAACAAAGAGGGAAGGCTCCGAAATCGTGATCAACGTGTCTCATGATACCAAGATGATGTAGGGTGGAACCCTATACGGCCGATCTTTCACGAAAGGAGCGGATCCCAACTAAGAACACGAAGAACATGAGGGGAAACACGAGAGAAAACATAAGAGAATCACTAAAACCAACAAGATATAGTCACACATGTGCTAGATCCTCGAAACACGAGAGGAGATACAAGATCCATGATCAACAATGGATGATACAAAGGGTAACCGGTTCTTCTCCGTGAGGAGGTCTTAATGGGGCCACGCAAGAGGGGGTCTTGAATTCAAGGGGATCTTCTCCGTAGAGGGGCCGCGGTCTCTCTCGTGGAGTAGATCCGTAATGGATGAGCAATGCTCTATCTCACATATGAGCTAAACCAATGCTAACCCTCAAGGGGAGGAGGTGGAGGAGTATATATAGTCTAGAGCCACGAAGGGGTAAGTGAGGGGCGAAGGGGTACATGGGCCTCGGGCCCGATACACTGTGGGCAGACAGGCGTCGGACGTCCGCTGCGGGTCGGATGTCCGGAGGCTTGGGACGGTCCGGACATCCGTAGATCTTCGGACTTCCATAAATTACGTTATGTCGCTATGGCACCGGTCGTCCGGTGGCGCTCGGTCGTCCGGGGCCTGGGAGGTGTCGGACGTCCGGCATCTGACGGTCGTCCGGGCGCTGTAGGTTGCCTCGGTTGGGGTCGATCTGGCTGGTGTAGTCCCCAGGCGTCGGTCGTTCGGAGATCGTCGGTCGTCCGGGGGTCATCGGTTGTCCGGAGGTCGTCGGACGTCCGAGAGCTGTAGCTTCCTGGCAACTCTTCCTCTTGTTCCTCCAGCTTGGTGTCCTCGCCGTCTTGTCCATGGTCTCCCACTTGGTTCCTGGTCATGCACAGCACATATATTTGAGGTAGTAGCCATGTCTCACATATGGAAAGTGAAGGTTAGGAGAGGAGTGAGTTCACCTTGTGTCTAATGGCGTGTGTTCGAGGTCTCGTCATATGTCCTCTTGGGGTTTGGAGAGTAGTCGGAGTGTATATGGGGATGAACGTGGGATGCTCCGCATCACTGTCGGGGAAATCAGATTCAACCCGGCCCCACCATCCACTAGCATCTTTGTGACCAGGAGGTTGCGAATTGTTGGGGAGACCAACAATGGCAAACATCCTACCGCAGTGGTGCGGTCAGGGTGATCCTCCTCGTCAAAGATGATGGGCGCGCGGGACCATTTGAGCGGCTTTCGGGCCTCCGGCGCTGGTTCCACGGCATTGATCTCTCGTGCCCACCGCTTGAGCTGGCGGTGAGAGGCATGCAAAGATGCACCCCCATCAATGCATAGGGCATTAGTGGCCTTCTAAAACTCCTGCTCACTGGTTTCCTCTTCATCCCCTCCATCACTCACATTATCACAGATTTCCTTCTCTTGACCCCTGGCGGGCTTTCCTTGGTTCCGAAAGGGTTTGCCGGGGCGGTTTGCTTCACCGCCTCGGCCCTTACCGCCAGCAGGATTTTGACCTTTTTCCTTATCACGCTTATCATACTCTGCCCTCTGTTTCTTGACGAGCTGCTCAACCTGGTAACACTCATGAAGATCGTGACCCTTGGTCTGATGGATCTTGTAGTACGGCCCATCGCCTTTCCCAGCTTTCTCGGCGGCAGCGGCCTCCCGGCAGGCAGTGCAAGCGGCAGCTTCCTTGTCGGGGACCTCAGCCTTGGCCTTCTTGCCGGTACTAGGTGTGCCCGAACCTTCCACAGTCATCACTGCCTTATCTCTTGGCTTCTTACTGCGCTTCTTGCCCTTTTTATGACTGGTTGATTCATCCTCATCCTCTGAATCAACATTGGTGCAATCTTCCTCTCCGGGCAACTTCCTTCCTTCCTCCATCCGAGCACACTTATCCACCTGTGTGTATAGCTCCTTCACAGTCTTGGGCAACCGCACGTTCGTCTTGGAACGGATGCGACGGTTGCGCACATTGGACTGGAAAGCTGCTATGACGGCTGCCGGATGGATATTTGGAATATTTCTATGAACTTTACTGAATTTCTGCAAATTCTTACGGAGGGTTTCTCCTTCCTTCTGCTGGAGAATTTGCAGGTCGCTGGGCCTGCCAGGCTCTTGGTGGCCACCGGTGAAGGCACCGATGAACTCGTGGCACAGTTCTGCCCATGACGAAATGGAGTTCTCCGGCAGGTGCATCAGCCAAGACCTCATATAGGACTTGAGGGCCAAAGGGAAGTAGTTGGCGAACACCTTCTCATCTCTTCCCCCGGCAGCCTGAACAGCGATGGTGTAGATGCTCAGGAACTCTGCCGGGTTCGGCCTCCCGTCGTACTCCTCAGGTATCTCTGGCTTGAACGTGCGAACGGACGGCCAATGGACTCGCCGCAGCTCTTGTGTAAAGGCAGGGCAGCCAACCTTGAAAGGTAGGCACCCGCCAACACCGAGCGCATGCTCGTCGACATCGAGGCCGTCGCACCCGTCGGTCTGGCAAAGGTTGTCGCTGCGTCGATCGATGACGACGCACGCGTCTCCCGCCACCTTTCCTCCGGGGCACGACGTTGGCCTGGATGTGCTCGAGGGTCAGAAGAGACAATCGAGATGCCGTTGGGGTCTTGATTCTGCTGCGCCCACACTGGCTGCCATGGTGGGGACTGCACCGTGGGGATGGCCCCCTCTGCACGGCCAGCAGTACGCGCGGTTGCTGTCGCTTGGGGAGGTTGCGGCGGGTTAGCTCGCCGTGAGCCCCCAGCTTTGGCGAAACCGAGCAGGTTTTGGATGGTGGCACGCCATTCATCCATCTGCACGGCCGCTGGCGAAAACTTCAGTAGTAGCTGAGCTCACGCCATAGCCTCTATGGTTGTGCTTGGCATGGATGTCGATGACGTCGACTGCACCGTCGCCTGGCTCCTGACGGTGCCGCCGGCGGCGGCGTGCCCACGATGCCGTGGGACGACCATCTGGGCAGCGGGGTTGCGCGGCGGTGGTGCTCGAGGGTCGGCGGCTCCGTTGAGCACAGCGGTCTGGTTGGCTCATCCGGGAGGAGGCGCATGCGCTGCAGTCGCTCCCGTGGTGGGGAAGGCCGGAGGGCGATGGCTTACCCCGGACCGAGCGCCGTTGCTACGGCTGTGCCCATCGGTGAGTGGAGGGGTGCGAACGAAGTGACCCCCTCGCCCGGACCTTGCAGAGCGTGACCGTCGAGGCGCTGCTGATGTTGTTCTCCTCCGATATCTCCTGCCCTCGTGTCGGCCACGGGGGAAGTGGTGATGGTGCCACCTGCTCCAACCACGTCCCCAGCAGCGTTCATGCCCTCGCGTGCCTCCGCATCTCCCACGGCATTAGAGGCCGCGGGCTGCAGAGCCTTCGAGGTGGATGGATGGGCCGAAGCACCAAACTTCTTCTTGGGCGCCATGGTCGATGGCATCGTCGAAGATGAGGATGGTGATGAAGATGACGCTCTACGCACGCTCTCAGGTTCGCGCAAGCGATCCCCCTACCTGGCATGCCAAAGATGTCGCGGGATATCCGCGGCCACCTATGGGACCAGGAGGCCCCTTGCTGGTTTGGCAGGGGGACGTCGCATTGCACAAAGAGCAGACCAGCGTATGATAGCACGACAGAGAGCACACAAGCAATTTACCCAGGTTCGGGCCGCCGCGAGGCGTAAAACCCTACTCCTGCTTTGGTGGATTGATGGTGGAATGGAGGTGGTGAAGCATAGTACACTTGCCAGGCAGGGGTTGCCTTAGGGCAGCAGCGACTACACGCATATGGGGGTGTGGGTTCATCAACTTTCCAACCCTTTCTACGGTTGCCATGGATCTCGTTTTATAGATCAAGGGGTTACCATAGTGGCAAAGTAGTCATTACACATTGATTAGATAGCAAACAGTGCTATGATACCTAACTTTACGGGCAGACAGGGCGCATTAAATGCGCCGCTTAATGTCACATCGTTGGTTGCCCGGCAAGCCTTGCCGGGCTATCTTGCCAGCTCCGTGCCTGCCTGCTTGACACGTTGCAGGACGGGTGTCATCTGTGTGTTCTTCCAGTAGGGAAGTGCTGCCATGTGGCGAATGGCTGCCACTTACTCATTTTGTGTCTTGACACCGCACTGATGGACGACGTGGGTCGTGCTGGAGTGGTTGGCGAGGTGGTTTTGCCTCCGCGAGCCCCGGCAGACCCTTCAGGGGCGCCTCGGGCGCCTGCTTCTGTGGGTGGCCTTGCCCCTTGCCGGGCTCACCTGTCCGGCAAGGGAGGCCTTGCTCTTGGCGACATCTTGCTTCTCTGGCTTGACCTTGCCTCTCTGAGCTGCATGATGGTTCTTGGTTTCTTGTATCCTAGCTTGGGTTGATGCATCAACCTTGTTCTTGTGCCTATGCACAGTCTGGGAAACACACCGAGGGTTTGTTGCACTGACAATAGGGGGCGCACCACCCATTGTGGGCTGGTGTGCTCCCCTCTCATGGCCCATATGGCCCATATATTCCCCTGGGGTTCCGGTAACCCCTTCAGTACTCCGATAAATACCTGATACACACCGGAACACTTCCGGTGTCCGAAGACTATCGTCCTATATATCAATCTTTACATCTCGAACATTTCGAGACTCCTCATCATGTCCGTGATCTCATCTGGGACTCCGAACAACATTCGGTCACCAAATCACATAACTCATATAATACTAAATCGTCAACGAACGTTAAGCGTGCGGACCCTACGAGTTCGAGAAATTTGTAGACATGACCGGGACACCTCTCCGGTCAATAACCAATAGCGGAACCTGGATGCTCATATTGGCTCCTACATATTCTACGAAGATCTTTATCGGTCGAACCGTAATGACAACATACATTATTCCCTTTGTTCATCGGTATGTTACTTGCCCGAGATTCAATCATCGGTATCTTCATACCTATTTCAATATCGTTACCGGCAAGTCTCTTTACTCGTTCTGTAATACATCATCCTGCAACTAACTCATTAGTCACTTTGCTTGCAAGGCTTCTTATGATGTGTATTACCGAGAGGGTCCAGAGATACCTCTCCGATACTCGGAGTGACAAATCCTAATCTCGATCTATGCCAACTCAACAAACACCTTCGAAGATACCTATAGAGCATCTTTATAATCACCCAGTCTGAAAGTGCTAGTTATCGACTAGAGGGGGGGTGAATAGGCGATTTTTATGAAAGTCTTCAAAACATGGAAGTTTCGAAGACAGACGATAGAAATGAACCTATTAACATGCAGCGGAAGGTAGACTACACTATGCAAGCCATAGTCAAGTATTCAATGAAGTGAAAGCACGAAGACTAATAGCAGCTAGGTAGTAATGATCAGGATGGAAGATAGTATGAAGCCAAACAACAATAGAAGTCACACAGTGAATTCAAACAGGTAACACAGGCAGGCAATGACTTCACTCAGACAAATTGTAAACAAAGAGAGGGAAAAGATAGAACCAGCCACTTGATGAGGACTAGGATTTGTTGGACCAGTTCCAGTTGCTGTGACAACTGTACGTCTGATTAGGGAGGCTGAGATTTAACTCAGAAGACCATGTCTTCACCTTATTCCCCTTGAGCTAAGGACACCCAGTCCTCGCCCAATCACTCTGGTAAGTCTTCAAGGTAGACTTCCAAACCTTCACAGACTTCGTTCACCGGCAATCCACAATGACTCTTGGATGCTCAGAACGCGGCGCCTAACCGGCTGGAGGATTCATAGTCCTCAAGTGTAACAAGTCTTCAGGTCATGCGGACAGAAAGACTTCAGTGATGCCTAACACTCTTTGGCTCTGGGTGTTTGGGCTTTGTCCTCGCAAGGATTTCTCTCTCTCAAAAGCTTCGGAGGTGGGTTGCTCTCAAACGACAAAAGCCGTGCACTAACTCTGAGCAGCCACCAATTTATGGTGTAGGGGGTGGGCTATTTATAGCCACTAGGCAACCCGACCTGATTTGTCCGAAATGACCCTGGGTCACTAAGGAACTGACACGTGTTCCAACGGTCAGATTTCAAACACACGCGGCAGCTTGACTTGGGCTACAAGTAAAGCTGACTCATCCAGCTCTGGATAAGATTTGCTCTCATTGTCTTCGCTCGAAGACATAGGATTTGGTTGAGCATCACTTCAGTCACTCTGACTTTGTTCACTGGGACCCCACTTAACAGTACGGTGGTTCCTATGACTCAACAAAGAAGAAAAGGAAACAACGAAACAACTAAGTCTTCGCGCTCCATAGTCTTCACGCGATGTCTTCTCTGTCATAGTCTTCAATGTGAATATCTTCACATACCACCATTGTCTTCAATGTCTTCATACATTTTTAGGGGTCATCTCCGGTAGGTAAACCGAATCAATGAGGGACTACTACCTGTGTTATCCTGCAATTCTCACAAACACATTAGTCCCTCAACCAGGTTTGTCGTCAATACTCCAAAACCAACTAGGGGTGGCACTAGATGCACTTACAATCTCCCCCTTTTTGGTGATTGATGACAAACTGGTTGAAGTTTTCAACGGGGATAAAAGTATGTGAAATTGTAAAGGATTAAGGTATTGTCTTCATAAGTAGCAAAAGGCTCCCCCTGAAGATGTGCATATAAGTAATTTGCTTTTGGAATGCAAATGCACATGGCAGGTTGTACTTGTGGAGATCCTCTTCAACTTATGAAGACAATTCATCATGCATGATTTGATATAACGAAGATAATGACATGCATAATGAAAATGGACGTCTGCAATATGACTTCGTGCGGGATTTATCATCGCACATGCGGAATTTATCATCGCATCACAGAATAGCAAACAAGTAGCAGACGACCATCAAGTTTAAGTGTTACAACTCAAAGAACCAAATGTATCAAAAGCGAGAGTTGTAAACACTTGGCAAAATATAAAGCAACCACCCATATGGACCCGCTTGAAGACTATCAACTCATATGCTTCTCCCCCTTTTGTCAGTAAGGACCAAAAAGGTTTGAAGACATAGAGTCTCTACTCGTTCCCATGAGGAGTAGGTGAAGCAGCAGGGTCGTCGTTGAGGGTTGGTGGTGCGGAAGAACTTGGTGCAGTGTCGATACGCGCCGACGTTGGAGGTGGTGAAGTAGCATCATCTTGGTCATCAATGACTCTTACATTCACCGTTGCAGCTGAGGACGAATAGTCAGAGTCTTCAAGAGAGGGAGTGTGACGCAAGACAACATTCCTTGGAGGAGTGGAGTCAAACTTGAATCTTTCAGTGAAGCCATCGTCTTGAAGATCAGCTTCTGCACTGAGCAAAGTCAAACTCTTCCATGACCTCTGACAGGTTTCATGAGTGAAAAATGCATTCTTGGTGGCAAGGTTGCGAATGCGATTGACGTCCACCAAGAGGCTTTGCATCTGCCGCTTCAGCCAGTAGTGATGCTTATCCTGTTTTTGATGCAGGGCGACGAGAAGCTCTCGGTTATTGAGAACACGAGATCGCTTCTGAGGCCTTTGAGCAATAGTGCTTTCAGTGGCTTCAGTATGGGCACGGTAAGGGAAGCGTGTATTGCCAGCCAAAGGATAAACACGAGTGACGGCCTGAACTCCTTCAATTTGCTGTGTGATGCTTTGGTGATCAGCATTGTGAAGACAAACAGGCTCCTTGGCAGGCTCTGGGTATATGGCTTAACTGACATATCAACCTCTGGCAAAGATTTCAGATGGTTGCGAGCAGAAGGCTGATAGTTGACGGCGGAGTGAAGCTTGATGAGTCGTATAACCCATGGAGCGTAGAATTTCAGAGCAAAGAGATCAAAGCCTGATGCAGCCAATTGCCTGATAAAGAAGTCTTGAGCATTGAAGCTAATGCCATTGATGATATAAAACACCAATGTCTTCATTGCTCCTTCAAGCTTCGCCGCAGAATAATGTCCTTTGACAGGCCATAGAGTTCGCCTGATGATATGATAAATAGTGCGGGGCAGATACTCTAGGTCTTCAACAAAGAATTCTCTTGGGTATTCAGCGTCGCGTGGCAGAGGCTTCATTATGCTCAGCATTTGGCTCATGTTGGGCTCTAGCTTCTGAAAGATGCTCTCCAATGCATTGCGGTGAAGCTGACAACCAGGTTCATATAATTCACCTGGAGTGGGCAGACCAGTGACCTCAACAATGTCAAGAGCTTTAGCTTCATGGTGTACGTTGCCTGTCATCCACTCAAGGATCCATGTCTTCGGATCCCTGTTGTAGCCGCGAATGTGGAGGGTAGCATAAAATTGTAGCAGAAGCTCTTCATTCCAATGCTCTTTATCAGTCACAAAGTTCAGAAGACTAGCATCACGGAGGCAGTCAAGGGCTTCTTCTAGGCACGGCAGTCCAGCAATGGCTTCACAGTCTAGGCGCATATGTGAAAAATGCGCCCTTGATCATAGAGCACACAGGAATAGTAACTGCGCTGCTGATAGCTCCAGAACCGATCAGATGAAATTCTTGGCTTGGAGTAGGGGTTCTTGGCACTATCAAAGAAAGTGTTGTGCGCAATGAAGCCATTTGCATTGAAGGACCCTGGTGAAGTTGCAGTACCTGGAAACCTGGGCAACCTTGGCTTAGGCTTCTGGACCTGAGGCCTGTGCTCGACATGATAGTCAAATTGAGGACCAGTAGCAGGTGGAGGAACCAGAATGGGCCATCTGACAGTAACCAGCTGACCATGATCATATGCTTGCTCGATGGTGTGTGGCCTTGGAGGCGGTACAGGAGCAGTGGCAGTGGCATTGACTTCAGGCTGCAGATTTGCATCAGGTGCAGCATTGGCTTCAGGTGCATGAACTTCAGGCACCACATTAGCTTCAGGCACCACATTAGCTTCAGCCATGACAATGTCGTTGGCTTCAGTATTGGTGTATGTGGTCGCCTCAATGTTATCAACCTCCACTCGAGTAGCTGGAGGGTCGGACACGTTCTCCTCGAGAACAACTTCAGGGTTGGTTGCGGGTGTAGCAACACGTTCTTCTTCATCTCTTGGCTCTTCTTGTTCATCGCTTGATGCAGCCGGAATGTCTTCAGCCGCTCTGGCTTCAGACTCGGAGATGTTCGCAGTTGGAGAGGCTTCAGAAAATACTTGGTGAGATACTGACTGGTGCTCTTCTCCTTCTGGAACACTCGAAAGAGTGACTTGTGGCCTTGGTCCTTTGTGAAGCCTGCGAAATGCTGGCGACGCTTGTGGAGATGGAGTTGTCTGGGCCACAAAGTCTTCATCTTCAAGTACCGGCGTGGTGACTTGAGTTGGGGGACTAGTTGGTGTTTCTTCTTCACGGGGGGAGTCTTGAGGGTGATCATCCCATGAATCATCCTGAGCAATTGGCGTCAAGGGGCGACCAATGCTGATGAGTTCGCTGTTCATGAGAACAGGCGATGATACCACATTGTGCTCGATCTGAGGAAGGACTTCATCATCTTCTACATTGTCTTGGTGACCAATGTCTTTAGCTACGGTGGGGTCCACAGCTGGAATCTCTTCAGTTTCAGGAGCCTCTGTGGTAGCAGGCTCGTGAACTATCAAACGACGCTCTTGGTGTGCAGACGCAGGACGAGCAATAGAAATTGGCTCGACGACAAGGGGCTCTGTGGGAGCAGCCCGATCTTTCTTCTTGGTTTTTCTTTTCTTGGCTGGTGGAGCTTCATCAGTGGTGTTCTTGGTCTTGCGCTTTCTGGCTTCAGCTTCGGCTGTTCTTGTTTTCTTGAGATCTGAAGCCACTGTGGGGACCTTTGGCTTCACGCCTGTCATACTGGCGGGGAAGACAATGCAAGGTTCTTCCCGCCTGGATGCTTCAGCTGGGGCCACAGTAGGCTTCTTCTGCTTGGCAGCCATCTTGGGGTCGATGCCAGGATGCCCAAGTGCCTTGCGCTTCTCAGCTTCATTGTAGGCTTGAACACATTTGGCAGCCAGGAGTTTCATGCGCTCTCAAGAACCTTTAGCTTCGTCACGTTTCTTGTGAAACGCATCTTGAGCTCGTGCATCATTTGCTTGAAATTCTGAACATCAGTCACACTGAGCTTGGCCACATGCTTCTTGCACTGTGCCTTTTCATAGTCAATCTTGTGCTTCAGTTCAACAATTTTCTGAGCTAGAGTCAGCTCAGGAGCAATGGCTCCATGGAAGGAGACGCTGAGGCCAATGGGGAGCTGTAGATCATCAAAGCTGAGGTTTGGGCTATCAAACCACTCGTCAATGAACTTGTTCAGAATGTCCACATCGAAGAGGCGAAGATCATTGAAGATTTCTGCCTCTTGCTTGCTCTTTATTAGCATCTCAAGAGCATCATCGCCAAGATCGTCGTCACTAGACAGATCAATGGCTTCATTCTCTTTCCTCAGAACAGCAGCAGGGGTCAGTGCTTGACCAGTAGTCTGTACGGGCTTCTTCTTCTTCTTCTTAGACTTGGAGATGCGTGAGAGATCTTCAGAATGCACACTTGGTGCAGGAGGAGCAGTGGCCAGAGCCTTCGCTCGCGAAGCTCTTGGTGCAGTGGAGGGCTTTGAAGTCTTGGGTTTCTTCAGCTTCTTAGGCTTCAGTGGTCCAGGTGCTTCGTCAGAATCAGCGTCATCGGCAGAGTGATCCACGGCAACCCCTTGAACCATAATATGAGTGATGAGACCTTCAAGGTTGTAGAAGGGCCCAACAATATTGGGTTCAGCATCGCGTGTGCCATCGGCACGAGGAGCAGAGGGACCGGGGTTGAAGTCTAATCCCCGCGACTTCTTGTTCTCTTTGGCCAAGTTCTTGGCAAACTGATAGTTGCGCTTGAACAGATTGTCGTCACGACACCATAGCAGAGAAGATGGGTCGGCATCAGCAGGCTGTGGTCCACGGACCATGCAAGGGTAGAAGCCTTGTTCAATGGCTTCAGTTCTGGACCTAGGTGGAAGATTTTTGTACAAGATGTCTCCCCAGGGTCGCTTGATGGCATTATTTTCTGCATATTCCTGGGTCACGAACCTGTACTTGAACCATTGCTCTGCCAAATATCTTCGGATCCATTGGATTCGTGTTTTGCGTTGATTGTAATCCTCCTCTAGATCTGTCTTGTACAGCTCATAGAGGTCAGGTGGCAAATCTCTTGAGGCCCCCCCATGGCGCTGCCTGCCTCCCTTCCTTGCTGATTTTTCTGTGGCCATGTAGTTCAAACTTAATGGCTTCAAAGCTGTCAAAGTCTTCCGTCTGCTGGTCAGACAAGAGCTAGCTTCGGGAGAGTTGATATGATGTTGTAAGAATTCTGCAAATGAATGCAGACTATGAGAACCAAGGGATTCTCCCACGGACATGTACCACACGATGAACTGCTAGACGGAGCAGAAGAGGAGGCCGAGCAGTTCGATCTTCTGTGCCCTAACTTGGCGACGGAGGACACCTACGGCGGCGGCGGAGAAGACGATGTCCGCGGCCGGCGTGAGGACGGCGTCGTTGAGGTCGCGGCAGCTAAGCGCTTCGTCGCCGGCGTCGTCGAGAGCTAGCGGTGGCGCTAGGGTTTGTCTGAGGTGGAGAGGTGGAAGAAGTATTTTGACCGCAATGTGATGTGCATTTATAGGGAGAGGGACGACACATCGCAATTACGCAGGTGCCCCTGGCGGTTCACATCGGAGGGACACGTGGCGAACATGCAACACATTGGAAGTTGTTCCATGTTCCCACGCACGCCTGGACTGTCGGGTGGTCGTTCCAGCTTCTCCGGGTTTCAGGCAATAAGGATTGAGCATTTAAAACAAATTTAATGTTTGTCTCTACATCTTCTGCTGACAAGGACACAGAGAAGACATTCGACAGTTTCAACAGAATGCATATGATTTGGATAGATAGAGTTTGAGGTAGAAGCATAGAGAGGGTAGGGTCCGATCACATTCACTTAGTTTAAAAGATTCAAAAGAGAAGACATAGCTATAAGTGAATGTTGTAGAGGAAAAAACACTAATTAATAATATATCAGAATAGGACCAAATCAACATTGTGAAGATAAACATGAAGACAAATCAATGTTGAAGATAAATCAAATGCGAAGACTTAACAATTGTAACGCCAAGAGAAAACATTCCAAACAAAAGTTTTGTGGTGGCGTTACCCACCGTATAGGAAGTATTAGACCCAGACACGGCGCACAATTATCGTGGTGCTCCGAAGTCAAATTCCGCATTAATGTATTCACACTCAGAGTGTAAGTCTTCATTGATTGAAGATATACGTTACTTCGTGTGTTGCACATCTAAGTCATCAATATGCATAAGTGTTAGGATGTGTGCCTGATCACATGACATTCGAGGATTCCAAGATATTTAGCTCACACCGCAACTTGCAAAACCTTTTCTCATCCAAGGGCTTTGTGAAGATATCTGCCAATTGCTCTTCAGTGTTGACGTGAATGATATCAATATCTTCCTTCATAACATGATCTCTGAGAAAGTGATGACGAATTTCAATGTGCTTTGTCTTCGAGTGCTGAACTGGGTTGTTGGGAATCTTGATGGCGCTTTCATTGTCGCAGTAGAGTGGTACTTGCTTCAGATGGATGCCATAGTCCTTGAGTGTTTGATTCATCCATAGAAGCTGAGCGCAACAAGATCCAACAGCAATATATTTAGATTCAGCAGTGGAGAGTGATACACAGTTCTACTTCTTTGAAGACCAACAGACAAGTGATCGTCCCAGAAAGTGGCATGTGCCTGATGTAGACTTGCGATCCACCTTGTCACCAGCATAATCAGCATCCGAGAATCCAACTAGATCAAACTCTGAGCCCTTTGGATACCATAATCCTAATGTTGGGGTGTAAGCCAAATATCGAAGAATTCGCTTCACAGCTAAGTGGTGCGATTCCTTTGGTGCCGCTTGGAATCGAGCACACATGCAAACACTAAGCATGATATCTGGCCTAGATGCACATAAATAAAGTAAAGAACCAATCATGGAGCGGTATACCTTTTCATTGAACTCTTTACCATTGGCGTCAGGACCTAGATGACTCTTGGTTGGCATTGGCGTCGTGTAACCTTTGCAGTCTTGCATTCCAAACTTCTTCAGGCAATCTTTGAGATATTTTTCTTGAGATATGAAGATGCCATTGCTTTGCTGACGAATTTGAAGACCAAGAAAGAACTTGAGCTCACCCATCATGGACATCTGATATTGCTCTTGCATCATGTGTCCAAACTCATCACTTTATTTCTGGTTGGTGCAGCCGAAGATAATGTCATCCACATATATTTGGCGCACAAACAGTTCACCATCATATGTCTTCGTGAAGAGTGCGGGATCCAGGGAACTAGGTTTGAAGCCTTTGCTCTTCAGGAAGTCTTTGAGTGTGTCATACCAAGCGCGAGGGGCTTGTTTGACGCCATACAGTGCCTTGTTAACCTTGTATACCATGTCAGGATGTTTTGGATCTTCAAAGCCAGGAGGTTGTGCAACATACACTTCTTCTTCAATCTTGCCGTTGAGAAATGCACTCTTCACATCCATTTGATACAGAAGGATGTTGTGATGATTTGCATATGCTAGCAATATGCGAATAGCTTCAAGCCTAGCCACAGGAGCAAATGTTTCATCGAAGTCAATTCCTTCAACTTGAGTGTATCCTTGGGCAACGAGACGAGCCTTGTTTCTGACTACTTGACCATGCTCATCTTGCATGTTGCGATATATCCATTTTGTGCCTATTATGTTGTGCTTGCGAGGGTCAGGACGCTTGACAAGTTCCCAGACATTGTTCAGCTTGAACTGTCGAAGCTCTTCTTGCATAGCTTGAATCCATTTAGGTTCCATGAAGGCTTCAGCAACTTTCTTTGGTTCTGATATTGAGAAAAATGCAAAGTGCCCGCGGAAATTTGCTAGCTGTGTTGCTCTTGAACGAGTGAGTGGACCAGGCGCATTGATGCTACCAATTATCTTCTCAATTTGTACTTCATTTGCAACACGAGGATGAACTGGACGAAGATTTTGCTCTTGCAGATCATTGTCAGCGTTAGAAGGATTGTCTTCAGGCTAAGCATTGTCTTCAGGTTGATTAGGTGCAGAAATGATGAGTTCCTCTTCAGGCTGTGCTTCAGACGGTTTGATTTCTCCAGTTCCCATAAGCTTGATGGATTCACTAGGTGGAACTTCATCTATCATATTTGGCAGGTGCTCTCTTTGCAAGCCGTTAGTCTCATCGAACCGCACATCCACAGTTTCAACCACTTGCAGACTAAGGCATAGCCTAGTGGTGGGAAGGGGCTGATGCCTTCCCACCCACCCAGGTTCAAGGCATGGTACTTGCAATTTGGGGTTGTTGCACCAATTATACTGTAGGGGGTTCCCTTACAGTCTTTCTGTCAAAAAAAAAACAGTTTCAACCACTTTATAGTGAAAGAGGTTGAAGACACTGTAGGAGTGCGAGTCCTTTCCGTAACCAAGCATAAAACCTTCATGTGCTTTCGGTGCAAATTTTGAAGTGTGATGTGGATCCTTGATCCGGCACCTAGCACCAAATACTCTGAAGTAACTGACATTTGGCTTCTTACCAGTTAGGAGTTCATAGGATGTCTTCTTCAGAAGCTTGTGAAGATAAACACGGTTGATGATGTGACATGCAGTATCAATGGCTTTAGGCCAGAACTTTCTTGGAGTCTTGTATTCATCAAGCATCGTCTGAGCCATCTCAATGAGTGTTCTGTTCTTGCGCTCCACGATGCCATTTTGTTGAGGTGTGTACGGAGATGAGAACTCATGAGTCATTCCCAATGTATCCAAGTAAAGGTCGAGGCCAGTATTCTTGAACTCTGTGCCATTGTCACTTCTGATATGCTTGATCTTGACGCCATAGTTGTTCATGGCACGGTTGGCGAAGCGTCTGAATACATCCTGCACTTCAGTCTTGTAGAGAATTATGTGCACCCAAGTATATCTTGAATAATCATCAACAATGACGAAACCATAGAGACAAGCAGTAGTAGTGAGAGTAGAGTAGTGAGTAGGGCCAAATAAGTCCATGTGTAGCAGCTCGAAGGGTTGAGATGTCGTCATGATTGTCTTCGAGGGATGCTTGGCCCTTGTCATCTTTCCAGCTTCGCAGGCACCGCACAGATGATCTTTCTTGAACTTGACGCCCTCGATGCCTATGACGTGTTTCTTCTTTGCAAGCGTATGCAAGTTCCTCATGCCAGCATGCCCTAGCCTCCGATGCCAGAGCCAGCACTCTGAAGCTTTTTCTAGAAGACATATGGCAAGCTGTGGTCCTGCTGAGAAATCTACCATGTACAAATCATCTTTCCGATACCCTTCAAAGACTAGAGACTTGTCACATTCCATTAGTACAAGACAACGATATTTTCCAAATATCACAATCATGTTCAAATCGCAAAGCATTGAGACAGACATTAAGTTGAAACCAAGGGATTCAACAAGCATCACTTTATCCATGTGCTGATCCTTTGAGATTGCAACTCTACCTAGACCCAATACCTTGCTTTTACCAGTGTCAGCAAATGTGATGTGAGTTTTATCAGATGGACGTAAAGTTGAGTCCATGAGAAGACTTCGATCACCAGTCATATGAGTGTGAAGATAAACACGGTTGATGATGTGACATGCAGTATCAATGGCTTCAGGCCAGAACTTTCTTGGAGTCTTGTATTCATCAAGCATCGTCTGAGCCATCTCAATGAGTGTTCTGTTCTTACGCTCCACGATGCCATTTTGTTGAGGTGTGTACGGAGATGAGAACTCATGAGTGATTCCCAATGTATCCAAGTAAAGGTCGAGGCCAGTATTCTTGAACTCTGTGCCGTTGTCACTTCTGATATGCTTGATCTTGACGCCATAGTTGTTCATGGCACGGTTGGCGAAGCGTCTGAATACATCCTGCACTTCAGTCTTGTAGAGAATTATGTGCACCCAAGTATATCTTGAATAATCATCAACAATGACGAAACCATAGAGACAAGCAGTAGTAGTGAGAGTAGAGTAGTGAGTAGGGCCAAATAAGTCCATGTGTAGCAGCTCGAAGGGTTGAGATGTCGTCATGATTGTCTTTGAGGGATGCTTGGCCCTTGTCATCTTTCCAGCTTCGCAGGCACCGCACAGATGATCTTTCTTGAACTTGACGCCCTCGATGCCTATGACGTGTTTCTTCTTTGCAAGCGTATGCAAGTTCCTCATGCCAGCATGCCCTAGCCTCCTATGCCAGAGCCAGCACTCGGAAGCTTTTTCTAGAAGACATACGGCAAGCTATGGTCCTGCTGAGAAATCTACCATGTACAAATCATCTTTCCGATACCCTTCAAAGACTAGAGACTTGTCAGATTCCATTAGTACAAGACAACGATATTTTCCAAATATCACAATCATGTTCAAATCGCAAAGCATTGAGACAAACATTAAGTTGAAACCAAGGGATTCAACAAGCATCACTTTATCCATGTGCTGATCCTTTGAGATTGCAACTCTACCTAGACCGAATACCTTGCTTTTACCAGTGTCAGCAAATGTGATGTGACTTTTATCAGATGGACGTAAAGTTGAGTCCATGAGAAGACTTCGATCACCAGTCATATGAGTGTGAAGATAAACACGGTTGATGATGTGACATGTAGTATCAATGGCTTCAGGCCAGAACTTTCTTGGAGTCTTGTATTCATCAAGCATCGTGTGAGCCATCTCAATGAGTGTTCTGTTCTTGCGCTCCACGATGCCATTTTGTTGAGGTGTGTACGGAGATGAGAACTCATGAGTGATTCCAATGTATCCAAGTAAAGGTCGAGGCCAGTATTCTTGAACTCTGTGCCGTTGTCACTTCTGATATGCTTGATCTTGACGCCATAGTTGTTCATGGCACGGTTGGCGAAGCGTCTGAATACATCCTGCACTTCAGTCTTGTAGAGAATTATGTGCGCCCAAGTATATCTTGAATAATCATCAACAATGACGAAACCATAGAGACAAGCAGTAGTAGTGAGAGTAGAGTAGTGAGTAGGGCCAAATAAGTCCATGTGTAGCAGCTCGAAGGGTTGAGATGTCGTCATGATTGTCTTTGAGGGATGCTTGGCCCTTGTCATCTTTCCAGCTTCGCATGCACCGCACAGATGATCTTTCTTGAACTTGACGCCCTCGATGCCTATGACGTGTTTCTTCTTTGCAAGCGTATGCAAGTTCCTCATGCCAGCATGCCCTAGCCTCCGATGCCAGAGCCAGCACTCTGAAGCTTTTTCTAGAAGACATACGGCAAGCTGTGGTCCTGCTGAGAAATCTACCATGTGCAAATCATCTTTCTGATACCCTTCAAAGACTAGAGACTTGTCAGATTCCATTAGTACAAGACAACGATATTTTCCAAATATCACAATCATGTTCAAATCGCAAAGCATTGAGACAGACATTAAGTTGAAACCAAGGGATTCAACAAGCATCACTTTATCCATGTGCTGATCCTTTGAGATTGCAACTCTACCTAGACCGAATACCTTGCTTTTACCAGTGTCAACAAATGTGATGTGACTTTTATCAGATGGACGTAAAGTTGAGTCCATGAGAATACTTCGATCACCAGTCATATGAGTGTGAAGATAAACATGGTTGATGATGTGACATGCAGTATCAATGGCTTCAGGCCAGAACTTTCTTGGAGTCTTGTATTCATCAAGCATCGTCTGAGCCATCTCAATGAGTGTTCTGTTCTTGCGCTCCACGATGCCATTTTGTTCAGGTGTGTACGGAGATGAGAACTCATGAGTGATTCCCAATGTATCCAAGTAAAGGTCGAGGCCAGTATTCTTGAACTCTGTGCCGTTGTCACTTCTGATATGCTTGATCTTGACGCCATAGTTGTTCATGGCACGGTTGGCGAAGCGTCTGAATACATCCTGCACTTCAGTCTTGTAGAGAATTATGTGCACCCAAGTATATCTTGAATAATAATCAACAATGACGAAACCATAGAGACAAGCAGTAGTAGTGAGAGTAGAGTAGTGAGTAGGGCCAAATAAGTCCATGTGTAGCAGCTCGAAGGGTTGAGATGTCGTCATGATTGTCTTCGAGGGATGCTTGGCCCTTGTCATCTTTCCAGCTTCGCAGGCACCGCACAGATGATCTTTCTTGAACTTGACGCCCTCGATGCCTATGACATGTTTCTTCTTTGCAAGCGTATGCAAGTTCCTCATGCCAGCATGCCCTAGCCTCCGATGCCAGAGCCAGCACTCTGAAGCTTTTTCTAGCAGACATACGGCAAGCTGTGGTCCTGCTGAGAAAGCTACCATGTTCAAATCATCTTTCCGATACCCTTCAAAGACTAGAGACTTGTCAGATTCCATTAGTACAAGACAACGATATTTTCCAAATATCACAATCATGTTCAAATCGCAAAGCATTGAGATAGACATTAAGTTGAAACCAAGGGATTCAACAAGCATCACTTTATCCATGTGTTGATCCTTTGAGATTGCAACTCTACCTAGACCGAATACCTTGCTTTTACCAGTGTCAGCAAATGTGATGTGACTTTTATCAGATGGACGTAAAGTTGAGTCCATGAGAAGACTTCGATCACCAGTCATATGATTAGTGCATCCGCTGTCCATAATCCATTCTGAAGCATGAGGTGTCATACCCTACAGTACAGTTAGGGGGATAGGCTTCACCAAGAGTACTGTGAAGCATAAACATTTGACGCACAAGAGGATTATCAAAGCTCCGATCAAGGTTAGGACTGATAGGATGATTGGCAAGAGATTCAGGAAAAAAATACATAGTAAGACCATTTGGGCATTTTATCTTGCGCCCTACAAGATGTTTTAGGTCCCCAGCATTAGCATCCGACGCCTTTGATTTCCGGCTGGAGACCTTTCCCTGCAAAAGAAAGTTAATTCTTCTTAACCACCCACATCTTCAGGGGTGGCTTAGAAGCAATGAGTCTAAGTGCAGCATCTGAGAACTTCGGCTTTGGAGCCCTAGCAAATAGCCTTGCAGGAGATGAATGATACTCATATGAATAAGCAGAAAAGTTCTTAGTTTTATGAACATAGCGGTTTGAAGAAACACGCTCATATTCATAAGTTTGAGTATGATTTCCTTGCAAAACATTGGCGTTAGGGTGACTCAGGTGAGTCCAGTATCTGTATGAAGCCTTTGGACCATATGAAGCTTTAGGTGTGCGATTTGTGTTCTTCCCAGGCGGTGTCATGATGACATTCACAGGAAGATTCTCAAGACAACTTTTGGGAACCCAGATCTTCTTCATAGGTGGCCCATTCCTGCAGTTAGTACCAATATACCTGGCGAACACTTCACCATTCTGATTCTTAAACAGTTTATAGTTTGCATCAAAGGATTCATCAATGATAACTGGGTTAGCACAAGTGAAGCCAGATAAAGTGGATGGATCCATTGAAGGTCCCTTTGAAGCAACCCATGTGGTTTTGGGGTACTGCTCCGGCTTCCAGTAGGAACCATCAACATTCATTTTCCTCTCGAACCCAACACCCTCTTTCCTAGGGTTTCAGTTCAGAATCTTCTTTTTGAGGACATCGCACAGTGCCTGATGCCCTTTGAGACTTTTGTACATCCCTGTTTCAAGCAATGTCTTCAACCTAGCATTTTCATCAGCAATAGTAGTGGTATCCTCTGCAGAGGGGTTAGTTACCACATCAACAGTTGAAGATATTGCAATAGTAGCAGCGGTAGAACATTCAGCAACAGAAGTAGCGTTATCACGCTCAAGGCATTTTAGACATGGTGGTTCAAGTCCTTCCTGAGTGGGACTGATCTGTTGAGCGCGAAGTGACTCATTCTCTTTTTGAAGATCTTCATGAGCCGCTCTCAATTTCTCAAGTTCTTGCTTCCTTTGAAGATAATCATAGGAAAGCTTTTCATGAGTCGTTGAGAGTGTTTCATGACGACTTTCAAGTTCCTGGTACTTAACATGAAGATTTTTTATGTCTTCAATTAAGGACTGAGACCGGGTCATTTCCGCGTCCAACGGGTCATCGCTTTTGTCTAACAGTTTTTGAGTATGTTCCATAGCTTTCTGTTGTTCAGTTGCAATTTTAGCAAGTGTTTTGTAGCTGGGTATGGATTCACAATCGGAGTCATCTTCACTTGATGTTTGAAAGTAAGCATCGCGTGATTTTACCTTGGCACCACGTGCCATGAAGCAGTAGGTGGGAGCAGAGTCGTCCTTGTCATCAGCATCAGCGTTGATGACGGGGCCATTGTCTTTAGTGTTGAAGATGGACTTGGCAATGTAGGCTATAGCTAGAGCTAGACTTGCAACGCCAGGGTAGGACTCCTCCTCAGACTCCACCTTCGCCTCCTCAGAAGCAGACTCCTCCTCTGAATCCATCTCCTTGCCAACAAAAGCACGAGCCTTGCCAGATGAGCTCTTCTTGTGTGATGAAGACTTGGATGAAGACTTGGAAGAAGACTTTGAAGATTTCTTCTTCTTCTTCTTGTCATCAGAATCATATTCCTTGCTCTTCTTCTTGTTGTTGTTCTCATTATCCCACTGTGGACACTCAGAGATGTAGTGTCCAGGTTTCTTGCACTTGTGACATGTTCTCTTCTTGTAATCATGAGTGGAAGCTTCATCATTTCTTGAGCTAGATCGTGAAGACTTTCTGAAGCCCTTCTTCTTAGTGAACTTCTGGAACTTCTTCACAAGCATAGCAAGCTCCTTTCCAATGTCTTCAGGATCACCAGAACTGCAGTCAGATTCTTCTTCAGATGAGGAAACAGCTTTTGCCTTCAAAGCACGAGTTCGGCCATAGTTGGGACCATAGATATCTCTTTTCTCAGATAGCTGGAACTCATGTGTGTTGAGCCTCACTAGTATGTCAGACGGATCGAGTGTCTTGAAGTCAGGGCGTTCTTGTATCATCAGGGTAAGGGTGTCGAACGAGCTGTCAAGTGATCTCAAGAGTGTCTTGACGATTTCATGCTTGGTGATCTCAGTGGCGCCGAGCACGAAGCTCATTTGTGATGTCAGTGAGGCGATCAAACATGAGCTGGACATTCTCATTGTCGTTTCTCTTGAAGCGGTTGAAGAGGTTGCGAAGAACACTGATCCTTTGATCTCTCTGGGTTGAGACGCCTTCGTATACCTTGGAGAGCCAGTCCCAGACTAGCTTCGACGTTTCCAGAGCACTCACACGGCCATACTGTCCTTTGGTCAGATGACCACAGATGATGTTCTTGGCAGTAGAATCCAATTGAATGAACTTCTTGACATCAGCAGGGGTGACACCTTCACCAGTCTTGGGAACACCATTCTTGACGACATACCAGAGGTCGACATCAATGGCTTCAAGACGCATGCGCATCTTATTCTTCCAGTAGGGATATTCAGTTCCATCGAAGACGGGGCACGAAGCGGAGACTTTGATTATCCCTGCAGTCGACATAGCTAAAACTCCAGGTGGTTAAACCGAATCACACAGAACAAGGGAGTACCTTGCTCTGATACCAGTTGAAATTGCTAGTTATCGACTAGAGGGGGTGAATAGGCAATTTTTATGAAAGTCTTCAAAACATGGAAGTTTCGAAGACAAACGATAGAAATGAACCTATTAACATGCAGCGGAAGGTAGACTACACTATGCAAGCCATAGTCAAGTATTCAATGAAGTGAAAGCACGAAGACTAATAGAAGCTAGGTAGTAATGATCAGGATGGAAGATGGTATGAAGCCAAACAACAATAGAAGCCACACAGTGAAGTCAAATAGGTAACACAGGCAGGCAATGACTTCACTAAGACAAACTGTAAACAAAGAGAGGGAAAAGATAGAACCGGCCACTTGATGAGGACAAGGATTTGTTGGACCAGTTCCAGTTGCTGTGACAACTGTACGTCTAGTTAGGGAGGCTGAGATTTAACTCAGAAGACCGTGTCTTCACCTTATTCCCCTTGAGCTAAGGACACCCAGTCCTCGCCCAATCACTCTGGTAAGTCTTCAAGGTAGACTTCCAAACCTTCACAGACTTCGTTCACCGGCGATCCACAATGACTCTTGGATGCTCAGAACGCCACGCCTAACCGGCTGGAGGATTCACAGTCCTCAAGTGTACCAAGTCTTCAAGTCACGCGGACAGAAAGACTTCAGTGATGCCTAACACTCTTTGGCTCTGGGTGTTTGGGCTTTGTCCTCGCAAGGATTTCTGTCTCTCAAAAGCTTCGGCGATGGGTTGCTCTCAAACGACAAAAGCCGTGCACTAACTCTGAGCAGCCACCAATTTATGGTGTAGGGGGTGGGCTATTTATAACCACTAGGCAACTCGACCTGATTTGTCCGAAATGACCCTGGGTCACTAAGGAACTGACACGTGTTCCAACGGTCAGATTTCAAACACATGCGGCAACTTGACTTGGGCTACAAGTAAAGCTGACTCATCCAACTCTGGATAAGATTTGCTCTCATTGTCTTCGCTCGAAGACATAGGATTTTGGTTGAGCATCACTTCATTCACTCTGACTTTGTTCACTGGGACCCCACTTAACAGTACGGTGGTTCCTATGACTCAATAAAGAAGAAAAGGAAACAACGAAACAACTAAGTCTTCGCGCTCCATAGTCTTCACGCGATGTCTTCCCTGTCATAGTCTTCAATGTGAAAATCTTCACATACCACCATTGTCTTCAATGTCTTCATACATTTTTAGGGGTCATCTCCAGTAGGTAAACCGAATCAATGAGGGACTACTACCTGTGTTATCCTACAATTCTCACAAACACATTAGTCCCTCAACCAGGTTTGTCGTCAATACTCCAAAACCAACTAGGGGTGGCACTAGATGCACTTACACAGTCACGTTGTGATGTTTGATAGCACACAATGCATTCCTCCGGTATCCGGGAGTTGCATAATCTCATAGTTGAAGGAATATGTATTTAACATGAAGAAAGCAATAGCAATAAAACTGAACGATCATAATGCTAAGCTAATGAATGGGTCTTGTCCATCACATCATTCTCCTAATGATGTGATCCCGTTATCAAATGACTACTCATGTCCATGGTCAGGAAACTTTAACCATCTTTGATCAACGAGCTAGTCAAGTAGAGGCTCACTAGGGACACAGTGTTTGTCTATGTATTCACACATGTATTTAGGTTTCCGATCTATACAATTTTAACATGAATAATAAACATTTATCATGAATAAGGAAATATAATATAATAACTTTATTATTGCCTCCAGGGCATATTTCCTCCAGTCTCCCACTTGTACTAGAGTCAATAATCTAGATTACATTGTAATAATTCTAACACCCATGGAGTCTTGGTGCCGATCATGTTTTGCTCGTGGAAGAGGCTTAGTCAACGGGTCTGCTACATTCAGATCCGTATGTATTTTGCAAATTTCTATGTCTCCCTCCTTGACTTTATCACAGATGGAGTTGAAGTGTCTCTTGATGTGTTTGGCTCTTTTGTGAAATCTGGATTCCTTCGCCAAGGCAATTGCTCCAGTATTGTCACAAAAGATTTTCATTGGACCCGATGCACTAGTTATTACACCTAGATCGGATATGAACTCCTTCGTCCAGACTCCTTCATTTGTTGCTTCCGAACCAGCTATGTACACCGCTTCACACGTACATCCCGCCACAACGCTCTGCTTGGAACTGCACCAACTGACAGCTCCACCATTAAAAATAAATACATATCCGGTTTGTGACTTAGAGTCATCCGAATCAGTGTCAAATCTAGCATCGATGTAACCATTTACGACGAGCTCTTTGTCACCTCCATAAACGAGAAACATATCCTTGGTCCTTTTCAGGTACTTCAGGATGTTCTTGACCGGTGTCCAGTGATCCACTCCTGGATTACTTTGGTACCTCCCTACCAGATTTATGGCAAGGCACACATCAGGTCTGGTACACAGCATAGCATACATGATAGAACCTATGGATGAGGCATAGGGAATGACTTTCATTTTCTCTCTATCTTCTGCAGTGGTCGGGCATTGAGTCTGACTCAATTTCACACCTTGCAATTGATATGTCTCTGTCGTATCTACTTTTCCTAACACTTTTCCTCTTGTTTTGGACTCTAGTTTGCAAGATTTGAATGAAACTAACCCGGCCGACGCTGTTTTCAGCAGAACTACCTTGGTGTTGTTTTTGTGCAGAAATAAAAGTTCTTGGATTGGAACGAAACTTTGCGAGGATTTTTTATACAATAAAATAGAATTTCTGGAGCCAAGAACCACTGGAGGGGGTACCTGGGTGGGCACAACCCACCAGGGCGCGCCACCCCCTCCAATCGCGCCCAGGTGGGTTGTCAAAACTATCATACTGTTTTGCTACTGATCACTTTGCTGCAAATAATTAATCTCCAGGTGTGGTTGAATTGACAACTCAACTGCTAATACTTACAAATATTCTTTGGCTCCCCTTGTGTCGAATATATAAATTTGGGTTCAATACTCTACCCTCGAAAATTGTTGCGATCCCCTATACTTGTGGGTTATCAAGACCTTTTTATGGCGCCGTTGCGAGGGAGCATAGCTAAATTTGTTGAGTCACTTGGGATTATTGTCAAATTGTCACTATGAAGAATCTAAAGGATGCTGAGACTAAGATTTTTCCCTCTAAGACAAGGGGAGGTAAGGAACTACCATCTAGCTCCGCACTTGACTCACCTTCTGTTATAAGTAAACTTGCAACGCCACCACATGCTATTAATCCTGATATGTCGCAAGTTATTGATGATGGTACTTCTGCTATGAATGATGTTTATGATGATGCTAGTACCTTGCTTGATGATAATGTGCCACTAGGTGAATTTCTTGATGAACAAATTGCTAGAGTAAGACCGCATGATATTGTTGAAACTGATAATGAGCTTGAAACTGAAAATATTGAAACACCTATTAGAACTAGCCCTCCTATAAATGAATTGCCAAAGGTTCCGGAAGGTTATGTAATGGGTGAGGAGGCAACTGGAGATATTCTTGCTTGTAAGGATAGAGATGATCTAGAGAAATTATTATGCAAGTATAAAGAGAGATATTTGAATGCTAAAATGAAATGTGATCCTAAGTTTGCTACTTCACCTATCTTTGTTGATGATAAGGATTATGAATTCTCTGTCGACCAGAGTTAATTACTTTGGTTGAATCTGATCCTTTCCATGGTTATGAAACTGAAACTGTTGTGGTACATCTTACTAAGTTGAATGACATAGCCACCCTTTTTGCGCATGATGAGAAAATTCGCTATTACTATATTCTCAAATTGTTTCCGTTCTCATTAAAGGGTGATGCTAAAGCGTGGTACAATACTCTTGCTCCTGGTTGTGTGCATAGTCCCCATAACATGATTTATTACTTCTCTGAAAAATATTTCCCTGCTCATAAGAAACAAGATGCCTTACAGGAAATATTTAACTTTGTGCAAATTGAAGAAGAGAGTCTCCCAGAAGCTTGGGGGAGGCTTCTCCAATTGCTTAATGATTTGCCTGATCATCCTCTTAAGAAAAATGAAATACTTGATATCTTCTATAATGGATTAACCGATTCTTCTAGGGATTTCCTAGATAGTTGTGCTGGATGTGTTTTGAGGGAACGAACTATTGGACAATCTGAAGAATTATTGAATAACATATTGAAAAATTATGTTGATTGGACTCCTCTTGAACCACCGCTTAAACCCACTCCGAAGAAGATGGGTATCTTATATCTCAGTCCTAAAGATATGCAAGAGGCAAAGAAATCTATGAAGGAAAAAGGTGTTAAAGCCGAGGATGTCAAAAATTTATCTCCTATTGAAGAAATACATGGGCTTGTTACACCACCACCACCAAAGGTGGTACAGGTAAATTCTCTAATGAAATTCAATGATAATGATAATACTCACAATATGCACCCTAGCCAATGCCTTTATGAGTTTGAAAATTACATTATAAAGCAAGATCACTTCAATGCAAATGTTATGAAACAATTGAAATACAATTCTGATATGATTGCTCGCTTGAGTGACTTGTTATTTAGAATCCCAAATGATGTTAGAGGTGTGTGTAAGCATGCTTCTATGGTTCAAACTCAGTTAGAACAAGTTGCTAAATCTCAAAGAGAGTTGTTAGATGAAATGAATAATAATATCAATGATCATGTTGTTAGAGTAATGACTAGAGGAGGTAGGATGACTCAGGAACCACTTTATCCTGAGGGACACCCAAAAAGAATTGAATAGGACTCCAAAGAGTTAACACTGATGCACCTAGTCCTTCTAAAAAGAAGAAGAAGAAGAAGAAAAATGACAGGACTTTGCATGCCTCTAGTGAACCTGAAGTAGAAAAACCTCCTGATAATGATAATGAAGTTTCTATCTCTGATGCTGAAACTCAATCTGGTAGTGAACACTCACCTTCTGATAATGAAAAAGATAATGATGAGGTTCATGAAGATACTCAAACAAATAATAAAGAACCAGATAATGATGTTGAGATAGAACCAGCAGTTTATCTTGACAACCCGCAACCCAAGAATAAAAGATATGATAAAAGAGACTTTGTTGCTAGAAAACACGGTAAGGAAAGAGAACCGTGGGTTCAAAAACCTATGCCCTTTCCACCTAAGTCAACTAAAAAGAAGGATGATGAAGAATTTGAACGCTTTGCTGAAATGATTAGGCCAGTCTTTTTGCGTACTCGCTTAACTGATATCTTAAAAATGCCTCCTTATGCAAAGTACATGAAATACATCATCACCAATAAGAGAAAAATACCGGAAGCTAAAATCTAGACCATGCTTGCTAATTATACTTTCAAAGATGGAATACCTAAAAAACTTGGAGATCCGGGAATACCAATGTCACGCCCAATATGCGATACTATCCTAAAGAGACTCGAAGGTCCCACCAAGGATAGAACCGCATATTGACACGCTTTTGCAAGGTAGATATCATTACATCAACATTACATAATAGGTGGGGATACATACATAAGGCACGAACACCCCAAGAATACATCAACATCATACATGAGAACAACATCTGTCTACGGATGAAACAAAAACAAAAACTCAAACGACATCCACCCTGCTAGCCCAGGCTGCCGACCAGGAACCTAACCCAAGATCGACGAAGAAGAAGAAGAACTCCAACACAAATAAACATCGCTCTCGCGTCATGATCATCGGATAACCTGTACCTGCAACTGTTGTTGTAGTAATCTGTGAGCCACGAGGACTCAGCAATCCCATTACCATGGGTATCAAGACTAGCAAAGCTTAATGGGTAAGGAAGGGGTAAAGTGGTGAGGTTGCAGCAGCGACTAAGCAAGTATGGTGGCTAACTTAACGAATACAAGAGCGAGAAGAGGAGCTAAGCAAACGGTCGCCAACTAGTAATGATCAAGAAGTGATCCTGAACTCCTACTTACATCAAACATAACACAAACCATGTTCTCCTCCCGAACTTCCTTGAAAAGAGACAATCACGGGTACGCACGCGGTTGGTGTATTTTAATTAAGTTTACTTCAAGTTTACTACAACCGGATATTAACAAATTCCCATCTACCACATAACCGCGGGCACGGCTCTCGAAAGTTTAAACCCTGCAGGGGTGTCCCAACTTAACCCATCACAAGCTCTCACAGTCAACGAAGGATATTCCTTCTCCCGGGAAGACCCGATCAGTCTCGGAATCCCGGTTACAAGACATTTCGACAATGGTAAAACAAGACCAGCAAAGCCGCCCGATGTGCCGACAATCCCGATAGGAGCTGCACATATCTCGTTCTGAGGGCAACACCGGATGAGACATCCTACGAGTAAAACCAGCCCTCAAGTTTCCCCGAGGTGGCCCCACAGTCTGCTCGTTTCGGACCAACACTTAGAGAAGCACTGGCCCGGGGGGTTAAAATAAAGATGACCCTCGGGTTGGCCGACCCAAGGGAAGGGTAATAGGTTGTTAGGCAAATGTAAAACCAAGGTTGGGCCTTGCTGGAGGAGTTTTATTCAAAGCGAACTGTCAAGGGGTTCCCATAACACCCAACCGCGTAAGGAACGCAAAATCAAGGAACATAACACCGGTATGACGGAAACTAGGGCGGCAAGAGTGGAACAAAACACCAGGCATAAGGCCGAGCCTTCCACCCTTTACCAAGTATATAGATGCATTAATTAAATATAAGAGATATTGTGATATCCCAACATAAACATGTCCCAACATGGAGCAATCTTCAACTTCACCTGCAACTAGCAACGCTATAAGAGGGGCTGAGCAAAGCGGTAACATAGCCAAAGAACGGTTTGCTAGGAAGGGTGAAAAAGGTTAGAGGTGGTTTCATGGCAATTTGGGAGGCTTGATAAACAAGTGGTAGGTAGCGCGACATAGCGATAGCATCGAGACAACTAGCATAGCAATGATAGTAATGAGATCCAAGGTGACGGTCATCTTGCCTGAAATCCCGCTAGGAAGAAGAACGAGTCCATGAAGTAGATGAAGCAATGTAGCCGAACGAATCCTCACAATCGCAACGTTAACAGAACTATCGAGAAGAAGAAGCACCGGAAACAAGCACACAACATGGTAAACAACCATCACATAAACATGGCATGATGCACAATCAAGTATGATGCATGTCCGGTTTAAAGAGTCATGGCAAGAGATGATGCATAATAAAACTACCTATCTAGGCAAGTTTAAATGAGGCTGGAACAACAAACAACAATTCCGGAAAATCCTCATATGCATATTTTGAATTTGGTACTGTTCTAGCCTATACAGAATTTTAATGTTGTTAAACAGAAAAATAAAGTGCAGCAAGTTAATCTATGCATTTTTCTACCCCATTTACATATAAAGTTTATTAAATTTGGAGCTACAGTTATTTAGCTATGAAATAAAGCATTTTAGCGTGCCATTTAAGCAAATTAATGCAAACAGCAAGTTAAACATTTTTAACATGGATGAAAGTTGCATATTATGAAACTAGACGAAATTCTAAGCATTTTACATATATAACATGCTGCAACCAGATGCATGATTATTTAGTTGTTAGCAATGCAAAATGATGGCATTTGTTAATATGCAGGAAAAGAATAAATGCTAAATCACATGGGACAGGAAAGAAAAAAAACATACACGGGCCAGAAGCATTAGAGTGCAGCGGCCCAGAATGGAATCGGGCCCAAGCGGCTGTGTGCAAAAGAAATGGAAAACAGGGCAGAAACTGGGTCGCCAGCCAACTCGACTGTGCCTGTGGTCATGGAAGAAATAAGGACGCCATGCTACTTGAGCCACGGTAGAACGTCGAGCTTTTGGAGCCATGGCTCACGGTGATGCTCGACGACGACGCAAGCGAGCAAAGCAGCGGGCATCGACGCTACAGGACCGCAGCGGGCGTGCGGAAACCTGTGTGGGTGTGGTTGCGCGAGCGGTTGAGCAACAACATGAGCAAGGGCTCGAGAACAAGCTCAGGTAGGAGCTCGTCTCGGCCACGGCAGCGAGGCACGGTGAGGCAGTGGCAGTGTGCAGCAGGTGTGCGCAAACATGCTAGGGTGCGCGTGTAAGGAAAACCGAGGAGGCAGAGCCACCTCACCGGACTTGCCTTCCGACGTGCTCGGGAAGCAAAGGCCGGCCAAGTCAAGGAGCGGCCGGAGCTGCTGCTCCCTGGATGGAGCATACAGGCGATGGGTTGCGATGCGTGGGAGCATGTGAGCGAGCGGCTGCTTCTTGCCGGAGTCGTGTGCGCGCGCGCGCTCGGGCACGAGCAGGAGCTCGACTCGGGGCAGAGAGCTATGGCGAACAAGGAGCTGGGTAGGCCCTGGTGCATGCGCGCGAGCTGCAGATGAGGCGCTGCGGGATGGTCGCGTGCAGGAGACTGGCTCGAGCACGAGCTTGAGCTCGTCCCGGGCATGGCAGCGAGGCAAGACGCAGCAGGGCCACGGGCTCGTAGTTGAGCGCGGCCGTGCGCATGTGCATGGAGGTGTGCCCGTGAAGGTGCAGCAAAGGGGCGGTGTGTGTGCAGAGGACGCGCGGCTAGGAGAAGCAGGGCAAGCAGCAGCAAGACCTGTTCGAGCACGAGCATGGCTCGGCTCGGGGACGGCGACGGCGACACGAGGCAATCGGCGAGGCTGCCGGGAGCGGCGGCGAGGTCGGGGCGAGCAGGGAGTGGCACGACAAGGAAGCATGTGCGAGAGAGGATTCAGAGCGGGGGCGAAGCGCGAGGAACCACGGCGACTACTGCAACTACACAACAAAATTCAGAACTCGTCGGAGCACCGAGAACACGAAGCTGGCATGGATCTAGCGACGACTCCGCCGATGAATCGCTATGGAAAAGATCAGGGTTGGAGTTGGGTATACCTAGTATACCTGTGACATGAGTATGCGGTTGGGGATGCAGAATATCGACGGAGAGGAGGCGAGGAACTCCGGTGAACTTGCTGTCCGTGAAGAAGACGAAGCAGGGGAACAAGACGTAGTAGAGGATGAGATCGCGACGCCCTTGGGCCCATCTGGCTCCTGGCCTTGCTTGTAGTGGAAGGAGACGACGTAGGAGAGTCGAATCGGAGCGAAGAAGATGACGAGGAGCCTCGCAACCGACGGCGGAGGGCACTCGGTGGTTCTCTGCTAGTCTGCTCCTCTGTCTCTTGAGGAAGAAGAAGAAATAGAGGGAAGGAAAGGAGTGGCGGCGGCAAGAGTGGGAAGAGGAAACCCTAAGGCGCGAGGCTGCTGGCTTTATAGGAGGGGGCTAGACGGCGCGACCTCGGCGTCCGTGAAGGAGCTCACGGCGCGACTGCGAGCTCTGTATCTAAAGCCGAGATGGCGAGCAGAACGGGGCAGGTGGCCGTGAACAGGGTTTGGGCTAGCTAGAAGAGGCCCAGGTGGGCTGCGGTGGCTGCAGGGAGGCCTTCCCCCTTTTCTTAAAATCTGTAGATTCAAATTCCGAGATGAAGAAAAGAAAAAGGGCAGGGTGTTACAGGAGGAATGAGAAGTAAGTAAAAATATACTTAAGCTCCTGGATTTATGCACAATTTGAATAAACTGGTTTGGACATTTTTAAGGATATAAAAATAATTCAAGTTTGAATTAAATTCAAACTTGAACCATTTTTAAACCCAACCAAAACACTTCCAAAATATCTGAACATTGGAGTAGGTGGTCTTGGCATTATTTAGGAACTATAGGGAAAGGTCGAACATTTCCCGAACAGGAAAAATGTCACAAGAGAAATAAATGGAATAAGAAGAAAGGAGAAGTTTGGATGGGATAGAAACTTGGTTGAACTTGACGAATGATTGCTGGTATGTGCATGGAACAAAAATGAGGTGGAGATAAGAATAAGAGGGGTTCACCCAAGAACACACAACAAAACTTAAATATGCAAAACAAGGCATGATGATCATGATGCACTGCAATAGAATGACAAGAGGCGCATCACATCATGAATCATAGTACAAAGCAAGGATGGTGCAATGCAATATAATATAAGATGAACATGAAGCAAGAAGCAAAATAAGGCAATGGCACACATCATGATCATGGCATAAACACATTGGAATGAAATATGCAAAACAATTACGATAATGCAACAAACATAATAAACACACGTCAACAACTAAAATAAATGGAAGGGCAACAGAAGTGTCGGTCTCGGGGCGTTACAACCAACTATACCTTGCTCCATCAAAAGGAATTATGTGAAAACTGCTTTATGTGATTTGGGAGCAGGTATTAGTGTTATGCCTTTCTCTTTATATAAAAGACTTGATTTGAATAAACTCACACCTACTGAAATATCTTTGCAAATGGCTGACAAATCAACTGCCATACCTATCGGTGTTTGTGAGGATGTGCCCGTTGTTGTTGCTAATGTTACTATTTTGACTGACTTTGTTATACTTGAGATGCCCGAGGACGACAACATGTCGAATATCCTTAGTAGACCCTTCTTGAATACCGTGGGGGCTGTTATCGATTGCAATAAAAGCACGGTCACTTTTCATATCAATGGTAATGAGCATACGGTGCACTTTCCGAAGAAACAGTTCCAAGTGAATGGTATTAATGTTGTTGAAAAATCTCCGCCAATCACCATTGGAAGTTTTCAACTACCTCTACCAACTGTTAAAAAGAAATATGAAATGCTTATTGTTGGGGACATTCATATCCCCGTTGAGGTAAATTAGTGATTTACGAAAGTTCTTCGGTTTCATGCTAATCGAAAGTGCTTGTTAATAAGACCTGATCAACCTTATTAATGGATCATTTTTGAGAGGTATGAAGTTGATGAATTTAGTGAGCACTACCTTCTGTCCCTACCTTTTATTTTTTGTTTTTATTAGTTGAATAAAATAAAATGCCATGTTTTGTCTGTTTCTGAATTCCCCGTGCAATAAAAAGATGACCCAAAAATAAAATTCTCAGAATACTCGAAAACTTAATACAATTTTTTTCCGAATATTTGAGAATTGTTGGTGCAAATAACTTCAGAGGGAGGTGCACCAGGTGGGACAACCCACGTGGGCACGCCAGGACCCCCAGGTGCGCCCTGGTGGGTTGTGGTCCCCACGTGGGCCCCCCTCACTTATCTCTTCATCCCACATCACCACCTACCTCTAGAAAAAATCACCATTGCTCTCTCTCTCTCTCTCGTGTTCTTGCTCTCAAACCCGCGGATTTCGATCTCTTTGCTCGAAGCTCCATTTCCGAAACTGTTTCGGGGGATTGTTGCTTGGTATGTGACTCCTCCGTTTGTCCAAATTGTTTCTACTTTAGTGGTTTATATTTTGAATAATTAGTTACTCTTGGTGCTGTTGTACATGAGCTTGAATGTTGAATTCTTAGAGTTCTAAGTAGTTGGAATGCTTGCTATGGTCTCTATGCATCCCTATGAGTAGTTGCTATCAATCTTATGAAGTTTTGTTGAGAAACATTTTGTGGACTAAAAATTTCAAAATTTTGTTCTTAGGAAAAAGATGAGTATCTTTAGGAAGTTTGCTTCCAAGAAGAACTCCAAGCGAGTTATTGGGGAGTCATCTGACAATGATCTCCATACCCGGAGAATGGCGGAGGTACGGCCGTGCGAATGGCCGCACAACTCATTCATGGAAGGGGCCAGAATCCTTCGGGAGTTTGCACAATATGCTGCTAATGCTGGCCTCACCGACTTCATCACAGCTGAATGTGAACAGTATCATCTCCTAACAAATTCCTTTGTGCAAACTTTTAATTTCCTTCCTAGGAATAATCCCCCTGCGGTGGAGTTTAATTTATATGTTGACACCCGTCAGATACCACTTACTGAATTTTGTGATATATGCATGATCCCTTCTGACTGGAGTTTAGTAGAGCCTAGGCCCACGGAGTTTGATGGTTTTTACCACATTCTGACATTGGCTGATGAGAGAGGGGTGTTGAGTATCACCGCCACTAGCTTGCACTTCCTGCTATACATTATTTTGCTCTATTTATTGCGAAGTGTTTACTTGCTAGAGAGAAAGTAGGTGCACTTAGTGCACCAGACTTTGTTGTTTTACGTCGTGCACTCTACATCAACAACACTTATAGCTTGGGAGCTATTGTGGCATGCCACCTTCACATTAATAAATCCAAGGGTAAAATACATTGTGGTATTTACGCTACTCGCTTGGCGACTCACTTTAACGTTCAGATACGCCAGCATGATTATCCTTTGCCCAAGGTTTACCTAGATTGTGCGGCCATGGAACACCACCAGTTTATTGCAGGCAATTACCCTAACATTCCTGTCCCTTATAACTTAGTTTTCAGTGAGAACACTCGTGATATTATTCCATTGCCCGCACCTGCTCTGTTTGATCCTATTGCCAGGGGTGGTTACAGGATTATGCCTGCGGACATCGTCGCATACCGGAATAACCTAGCTGCAGCACAGGCCGAGCCTCAGCAGTGGGATCCGCAGGTGCCCGCTCCTCAGCATTTCAACATGGGACCCCATGGTTTCTTCGACTACTGATTACCAAGTTAGGCCAACGTATTTCTCACCAACATTACATTCATGTTCACACATTTCATTTGTCGGTGTTCACACTTTTTCATTGTATTATCTGAGCTAAATTTATTTTCTCGCTTTCTTCTTGTGTGTTTGAAAAACTTTGAGAAAATCCAAAAATATATTTCCTGCTTCTTTTTTATTTTTCTTCCTAGTTTAAATTGTTGTAGTATCTAAAAAGAAAACCCAAAAAGATTTCCTTGTTCTTGTTTTAATTGTTGGGAGCTTTGATAACCCACAAGTATAGGGGATCGCAACAGTTTTCGAGGGTAGAGTATTCAACCCAAATTTATAGATTTGACACAAGGGGAGCCAAAGAATATTTGTAAGTATTAGCAGCTGAGTTGTCAATTCAACCACACCTGTGGATTAATTATCTGCAGCAATGTGATCAGTAGCAAAGTAGTATGATAGTTTTGATAGTAGTGACATCAGCAATAGTAACGGTAACATTGATAGCAGTATTTTTGTAGCAAGTGCAACAGTAACGGTAGTAGTAGTAACTTAGCAAGAACAATATAGGAAAAATTCGTAGGCATTGGATCGGTAATTCATTGGATGATATTCATCATGTGACAGTCATAACCTAGGGTGATACGGCACTAGCTCCAGTTCATAAATATAATGTAGGCATGTATTCCGTAAATAGTCATACGTGCTTATGGAAAGAACTTGCATGACATCTTTTGTCCTACCCTCCCATGGCAGCGGGGTCCTATTGGAAACTAAGGGATATTAAGGCCTCCTTTTAATAGAGAACCGGAACAAAGCATTAGCACACGGTGAATACATGAACTCCTCAAACTACGGTCATCACCGGGAGTGGTCCTGACTATTGTCACTCCGGGGTTGCCGGATCATAACACGTAGTAGGTGACTATAACTTGCAAGATCGGATCTAGAACATGGATGTCGGTGTACAAAAGTAGGGGCGCTCGTTTTGACCCCTTTACTTGTGCACGGACAGCCGGAGCCGCGCCCACGGCCACACTAAGCAGAGCAGGGGAGGGAAGCCGGAGAGAAGCCAGAGGAACAAGATGGTCAGAGGCAACGCCAAGGCCAGAAACACAAGACAGCAAAGGGGCGAGGTGGAGACCCACAGCAAGGCCATTGCCGGGGCGGCCTCTGCGGCCCCGGCAAGAACCTTGCCGGGGCAACTTGCCCAAACACCAACGGAGCGAGGCGCCCTTGAGCCCACAGGTTCCAACCCAACCAACTACGATTGGACCAGGGCTCGGGAGGCACCTCTGTGGTGGCATGCAGATCTTTGTCAAGACCATAGATATATGAGATCAGATGAGGACCAGAAGACGGCGACCCTCGGCGGGATCCTTGCCGGGGAAAGCCACGAGACCCCCCGGCAAGATCATTGCCGGGGACGACTGCGCGCCACGGCAAGACCCTTGCTGGGCCCCCGGCAAGGCCCTTGCCGAGGACATGAGCGGGGCCACTGCCAGGCCCGCACCAGCCAAGTTTCCACCGCCATTAGCATGCAGCTGCCAGCCCGACCAACTGGGAAGGCACTTGCGTGGCAACATGCAGCTTCCAGGCCAGATCAACAAGCGCCTGCATGGCGGCATGCAGATCTTTGTGAAGACCCTACCACCGCGCCACCTCAGCTGCCTGCCTGCCTACATGGCGCCGCATGCATTACTGGCCAGGGCGCGTGTCGAAGCACAGAGGAGCGGCGACGGACGGGACAGGCCTCACTCCCATCCCCGATAAAGCTAGGGGACACCTAAGCGACGCATTAAATGCATCTTGTCCTGTAATACGGGCGATAAGCTCATAGTACTGTAGGCCTTTCCACCTCCTGTGTGCCACTATGGCAGCCCCTTTCGACTATAAAAGGAGGCCCGTGGCGTACTGGAGGAGGATTCGGCTCTTTGGAACTACACAGCCACCATAGCTAGTTCGAGAGCTCAAGAACACTCAATGCATCCACCAAAGCAGGACTAGGGTTTTACGCATCCTCGTGGCCTGAACCTGGGTAAACGATCCTTGTGCTGATTGTTAATCCTACTCTTCTCACAACCCCGCGCCCCGGCAACCGTAGTAGGGATTCTTGTGATCCCATAGGTGTCGTTTCCCACCGACATCTTTGGCGCGCCAGGTAGGGGGTGCAATTGTGAGAATCTGGTCTAGTAGTTAGCCTAGCAGTTCTTCATCGCCATGGCTCCCAAGAAGAAGACGATCACAGCGATCGGCGCATTGGGAGCCGAGTGGCCCACGCTAGTGCAGGCAAGCAGCGGGCCGGTCGCGGACAGAACCCGAGCCGCGGCCTGCGAGCACCAGCATCGCCCCGGCGGTCAGAGCCTGGCGAGCGGCGTCGTTCGTGCGCCAAACGGCGAGCCACACGCCGCCAGGTCCAAGGATAGGGCTGGGCCCCCCGCAGGCGGCGCGGGGCCCTCCAGGGGCGTCGCTGTACCCCCTACGGGCGGCGCAGCGACCTCCAAGACGCCAACCCCGGCGACCACAGCGCGCTCTTCCCATGGTGTGCGCGATGAGCAGCGTCACCACACTGGTGACCCTGGACACCGCCATGGGAAGAGCCTTGTGCTTCGACTGCGGGACGAAGGAGTTCAGCATGCCCGCCGAAGTGCTGGCGAAATGGCACGCAGCCGATGGGCCGTGATAGAGCTCCTTGTAACATGGTTGGAAGTTGAAGCGCGCCACGGTCCACGCAGCTATCGCCACCACCCACGCCAGCAGAAGCTTTGGCGCGTGCGTAGCTGCTCCTAGACTTCCCTCCTGCTGCGGAGAAGCTCGACAAGTGGAGGGCCACCATCCGGAGCCTCGTCGTCGTCGCCAACAAAGATGATCCGCGATCGGCGGGGCCCTCGGGCCGGCGCTCCACCGAGCCATCACATGCCAGCGCCGGGAGGACTGGGGGTGTTGCGGTCACGGTGCACTCTCCTCCTCCTCGCCAGCCACCATGGGTGTCGGCCCGTCATGACGACGTTTTTGATAACATCTCTATAGCGTCGTCTGACCCGCGGACCCACCGCGACCAGCGCCAGGTTCTTCGAGAACGAGCTCACAAAGATGCTCGAACCACTATCGAGCGCCGGCGTGATACACGCCACCAGTCGGACAAGCGGGCGGGACCCACTATGGACCACCCAGCACCGGGGGGCTCCGGCGGCCTACCTTACGAGGTGGGCTGCCCAGCCCTTACCCGTGAGCTGCAGCAGTTCCAGTGGCCGTCCCACCGCACGTTCAAGCCCGACGTCGGCGAGAAGTACACTGGCAAGACCCATCCGTCAGAGTTCCTCAGCATCTACACCATCGCGATGCAGGCTGCTGGATCTCGCGACGACAAGGTGCTTGCCAATTACTTCCCGTTGGCACTGAAGCCCAATGTCATGTCTTGGTTGATGCACTTGCTGGCGGATTCCATTTCTTCTTGGTCGGATCTGTGCCATGAGTTCGTTGGCGCCTTCACTGGAGGCCACCAAGCTCATGGCCAGGCCAGTGATTTGCATATCATTCCCCAGAAGGAAGGGGAAAACCTGCGCAAGTACATCCAGAGATTCAGCCGGGTGCAGTACAACATCCCCGACGTTCATCCCGCCGCCGTGATCAGCACATTCCATCAGAACATGCACAACTGCAAGATGCGCGAAGAGCTGGCGATGACCAAGGTTAAGGATGTGGCCGAACTCTATGTTCTGGCCGATAGGTGCGCCCGGGTTGAAGAGGGAAGGGAGTACCCCGGCGAGGACGCCGGCGTGGAAACCGACTCTACTGATGAAGACACCGCCGCCCCGACGAAGAAGGGTCGGCGTCGCAACAAGAAACGCAAGGGCAAGGCCGTGCTTGCCATCAATGGATCCGACAGCATCGGAGCCGCCAAGAAGGCCAAGGCAGACGACCCCGGCAAACAAATCGCCGGGTGCGCCGCTTGCCGGGCCTTAGCGGCTGCCGACAAGCCAGGGGGCTCCGACAAGCAGTACTGCAAGATCCACCGCACCAAGGGCCACGACCTCCAGAACTGCAGGCAAGTCGAGCTGCTTGCTGAGAAGCAAAAGGCCAAGTATGAGAGGCGGGAAAAGGAGGTCAGGACGGTGCCGAGGGATCCGGCAAGAAGCGTGGCGGCCAAGGAGGCCGCTGCGACAAGGACAACCAGCAAGAGAGGCCTGCCCGGGGCCGTGACAAGAAGCAAGAAGACGATGATCATGACGAGGACGACGAGTCCGGCGAGCAAGAGTTCCAGAAGGCTACGGAGGCCATGTGCGTCGATGGTGGTGCCTCGCTGCATACTTCTCACCGCCAGATCAAGCAGTGGGCGCATGAGATTACAGCAGCGGAGCCGCTGTTCGACGCTCAGAAGCCGCTGAAGTGGTCCAGCACGCCCCTCATCTTTGACGCCGAGGACCACCCTGACCGCACAACCGCGGTCGGGTGTTTGCCGTTGTTGGTCTCGCCAACGATACACAACCTCAAGGTGAACAAGATGTTGGTCGACGGCGGGGCCGGCCTGAACTTGATCTCGCCCGTCGTGATTAAAAGGCTGCAAATTCCTGATGGAGACCTCGAGGAAACGGGCACGTTTCAAGGGGTCAATCCGGGGAGGAGCCAGCCGAAGGGGAAGGTCACACTGCCCGTGACGTTTGGAGGAGAGTTGAACTACAGGACGAAGAGAATCGTCTTCGATGTGGCCGAGATCCCCTTGCCCTACAACGGGATCCTCGGCCGCCCGGCACTAGCCAAGTTCATGGCGGTGGCGCACTACGCCTACAACATGCTGAAGATGCCCGGGCTGTTGACCATCATCTCCGTCCCCTCCGACAAGAACGACGCGCTGATTTGCGCCGACCAACTCTACTGGGAAGCAGTTGCTGCAGCTACCGCCAAGGCACTTGCTCCTGCCGCTGAAGCCCCGGGAGGGAAGAAGAAGCCCGGCAAGACCTCTCGCACCCACTCCGGCAAGCGCACCTCTTCGGAGTGTTGTGCTACCGTCGAGGACGTGCCAGAGAGCTCCACCGGCAAGAGCAAGAAATCCAGAGCTGAGCCACCGCAGACCAAGAAGGTGTCCATTAGGAAGGATGGCACGGGAGGGGCTTTCACCATAAGCTCCACCCTTGACAGCAAATAGGAAGGCACGCTCGTCACCTTCCTGCGGGCGAATGTCGATGTTTTGCATGGCAAGTATCCGACATCCCCGGTGTTCCCAGGGAGGTGATTGAGCACCACCTAGCTGTCTGTCCTCATGCGCGGCCCGTCAAGCAGAAGGTCAGGAAGCAGGCTCTGGAAAGGCAGGAGTTCATCACAGAGGAGATCAGGAAGTTGGAAGCGGCGGGTTTGGTGAGAGGAGTGCTCCATCCGACGTGGTTGGCCAATCCGATGGTGGTGCACAAGGCAAATGGGAAGTGGAGGCTGTGTATTGACTACACATATATCAATAAGGCTTGTCCCAAAGACCCCTTCCCGTTGTTGCGCATCGACCAGATTGTTGACTCCACGGCCGGGTGTGATCTGTTGTCATTCCTCGACGCCTACTCAGGCTACCACCAGATCTTCATGACAAGAGAAGATGAAGAGAAGACAACATTCGTCACCCCATGTGGTACGTATTGCTTTTTACGGATGCCTTTCGGGTTGAAGAGTGCTGGCTCGACGTTTGCAAGAGCGGTCCAAATTGGTTTTGAACCCCAGCTCCATAGAAATATGGAAGCATACATGGATGACATAGTGGTCAAAACCAAGGACGGGGCAACTCTTGTACAAGACCTGGAAGAGACGTTTGCCAACCTGCGCAAGATCAACCTCAAGCAGAACCCTGAGAAGTATGTCTTCGGCGTTCCGTCCGGCGAGCTTCTCAGGTTCTTTGTGTCGCAGCGCGGGATCGAGGCAAACCCAGACAAAATCAAGGATATTGAATAGATTGAGGCGCCCAAGCGGATCAAGGATGTGCGTCGGCTCACTGGTTGCGTTGCCGCCATGAGCCGATTCATCTCCAAGTCCGCCGAGCGCGCCCTCCCCTTTTTCAAAATCTTGAAGAAGGCAGGCCCAATGGAGTGGACCCCAGAAGCCGAGGCGGTGTTGCAGGATCTAAAGAAATACCTTTCCTCCATGCCAATACTGGTTGCGCCTAAACCACAAGAGCCGTTGCTGCTGTATCTAGCGGCAACGAATCAAGTGGTCAGCGCCGCACTGGTAGCACAGAGGGAGGTCGACGAGGAGGCAGTGGCGACGGCAGGACCGGCGGATGGCAAGCCAGAGATTCCCTTGGCAGGGCCTGGTGCCGGCAAGGCAAGGCCCCCGGCAGAGTCTGACGCCATCGGGGCAGTGCCCGCACAGTCAAGTGAAGTGGTGCAGAAGAAGAAGATGATGCAGCACCCGGTTTACTTTATCTGCTCCCTCTTGCAGGGGGGGCTAGGTCCAGGTACTCCGGTGTGCAGAAATTGCTCTTCGGCCTCCTTATGGCCTCGAGGAAGCTGCATCATTACTTCCAAGCCCACGAGATCACTGTCGTCACCCGCCTCTCGTTGCAACGGATACTGCACAACCCAGATGCGACCGGAAGGATTGTGGAATGGGCCTTGGAGTTGTCGAGCTTTGGGTTGAAGTTTGAAAGTACCTCGACAATCTAGAGCAGAGTCTTGGCGGAGTTCATTGCAGAATGGACCTCAACGCCCGACGAAGAAATCCAGGAGACCGCTCTCCCCGGCAAGGAAGCAAGCCGCGACTGGATCATGTACTTTGATGGGGCTTTCTCGCTGCATGGCGCCGGTGCCGGTGTGCTGCTTGTCGCACCCACCGGAGAGCATCTCAAGTATGTGATCCAGATGAACTTTCCCAGGGAGATGTCCACAAACAACACTGCTGAATACGAGGGGCTGCTTGCCGGTCTCAGGATCGCGGCGGACCTCGGGGTGAAAAAGCTCATCGTCAGGGGTGATTCACAGCTTGCCGTCAGACAAGTTAACAAGGATTATCAGAGTCCGTTGATGGAGGCCTATGTAGATGAGGTGAGGAAACTAGAGGAGCGCTTCGACATTATACAAGTGGAGAACGTTCCCCGAGCGGAGAACGACATCGCTGATTACCTTTCAAAGCACGCTGCATTCAAGCTACCTGTGGAACCAGGTACCTTTTTGCTTTGGTTAACTCAACCATCCGTCGAGCCATCAACAGAGCAGAACAAGCGGAGGAAGTCAGGCCCCGGCAAGTACTTTCCCTCCGAGCCCCCAGGGGCTGCCAGCAAGGGTGTTGCCATGGATCCTAAGCCTGTCGAGGGACAGCTGGCTCCGGCAGGGTGCCAAGCCCTGGCCGTAGAGCAACGGCCAAGCGGAGAGGGCAAATGCTGAAGTGTTGCGAGGCCTGAGAACGAAGACCTTTGACAAGCTGCTCAAGAGTGGAAGGCGCTAGATTGATGAGTTGCCGGCGGTTCTTTGGTCGATCAGGACGACACCAAATCGAGCCGCCGGCCAGACACCCTTTGCCCTAGTATATGGGGCAGAAGCAGTTCTCCCCACGGAACTCATATATGGGTCACCTCGAGTGCTCGCTTATGATGAGCTTGAGCAAGAGCAGTTGCGGCAAGATGACGCAACGCTCCTTGAGGAAGATCGTCTTCGGGCGGCTGTGAGAGCAGCACGCTACCAGCAGGCCTTACGCCGCTACCATAGCCGCAAGGTCCATGCCCGAAGCTTTGAGGAAGGCGACCTTGTTCTTCAGCGTGTTCAGTCGGCCAAGAATTCCAACAAGTTGATGCCGAAGTGGGAAGGCCCTTATCGGGTAATACGAGTCACCAGGCCCGGCGCAGTCCGCCTGGAGACCGAAGATGCTGTCCCAGTGAGCAACTCCTAGAACATCGAGCATCTTCGCAAGTTTTACCCATAAGGCGCGGCTTGTCGAGCCTCCCGGCAAGCCACCTTTTGTACAAGCTTTGCCGGCAAGGCATGTAACCCTCTGTACAAAGTCAGGCGCAGACCCGGAGCATAAATAAATGAAGCGCTGGCGCCCTAAGTTATAGCATGCATGCTAGGTCTAAGTCTCTTCCTCGGTTAGGGTTGGTAGTGCTTGGCGGCGACTAACCCCTAGCCTGGAGGTCGAGTTTCGCGTCTTTCTGTTCTCTTTGGTTCGCAGGGCACGCGGACACTTCTGCTGAGCCGCTTGGGAAGAAGAGAACGAAGCGGCGCTCCGGCCCCGGCAGGCCAAGACCGCCGGGGGCTGAAGATACAAGGATCCAACCACGGCAAGCCATGGTTGCTGGAGGCTGCAGATTCAGATAAGTCTTTCATCCCCCTGTCATGTGTTTCCGTATAGAACTGGGACATGTGAAACCTCGTTTATATTCTTAAAACCAACGTGCTCCCCCTTTCCTGAACCCAAGAGCTACCTCTTGGGTCGGAATTTGGTAGTAGCCGCGGTGGCAAGGAGATGAACGAGGGGCCTAACTCTACTTCGCCCTGCCTCCGCCAAGAGCGCGAGAACGGTCGACCGAAGTGGAGAGACGGCAAGGCCTGTTGCCGGGCAACAATGTTTATCTTAAAAATAACAAGGATTCGTCCTTGGCATGGGCCTCTCTCACGCACAAAGAACCCGGCAAATCCCCTTTTCATTAAAAACATCCCATACAGGTACAGTTCATATGGAATTAAAAACATGAGCAAGGGGATTACAAGTCTTAAATCTAACGAGTGCCCGCAGGCTTACAAACTAAAAAAAGAGATAAGGTGCCCGTGATCCCTTTCTTGTCCCTCTCCTCAGAGGGTGGAGCAAGACAGCGGAGGGCAAAAGGGGCGCCTAGGCAAGGTGCGAGGAACAGAAGGCACCAAGAGAACATCTTGGTGTCGGGAAAGGAGCTGGAAGACGAGGCAGCGGGCCGGCAATACACGACGAAGGCATCGGTGCCCGCGTACTCCGAGTTGACGGCCGCCACCCGCCTTCTCCGGCCCTCCTACGCCAGCCACCCAAGGAGACGACGGGGAGCGCCCGATGGAGAGCTTGGTGAGGAAGACCCTCGGCAGGGCGCGTGGCCGAGGAAGGGGCGGCGAGGTCAGTCGAAGTCGGAGTCGGCATCCTGCCGCTCGACTGCCTCGTCGTCGCTGTCGCTGTCCTCCTCGTCACTCCCGCTTGAGGAGGAATCTTCATCGTCAGAGGAGCTCTCCACGCAGCATTTTAGGCGAGTTCCAAGGTCTCCGAAGACCTTGACGGAGAGCAAGCCGCCCTCCATTAACTTGAAGTAGAGGACGAGCCCCACCGTCAAGCTATGAATGCGGGCAAACGTCTTCCATCCGCGACAGAGATACATAACATGAGGAGCGGGGAAGTCGACGTCGACCCGCGTGCCGCCGGTCCCGCAGCCCCTCATGTGCAATCTGAGGGTCTGGGGCGGATCGAGCTCCATCTCCTGAGCAAAGGGGGTGGGGAGACGAAGACGACGATGTGGTGGCCAGCGCAGCCAGATGAAGAACTCGCGAGGCCGGTCCCCGACGTGACCCTCCGTCGCGGGAGGCACCGCTGGCATAGGCGCGGTCGCCGCGCCACCTCGTCCCCCTCTCCCCCGACCGCCGCGGCGACCTCGGCCACGCCCCCTCCCCCTTCCTCTTGCGGCTGGCTCCACCGCCGCGGGCTCGTGGGAAGGAGGGACGCGCTGACGAGCAGCGACCCTCGCCGCCACCGTCGAAGGCCCAACACCTCCTCTCGCCATGGCAGGTGGGAGAAAGAAACACAGGTGAAGGAGGATGGGTGCTGAAGGAATGTGGGACGATGCCCTCCCTCCCCCTCCTTATAAAGGGGCGAGGTCGGGGATCGGCCGCCCCACTCAGCCAATCCAGCCGTCAGAGGCGCAGGGAATCAGGACCGACCCGGCGCCCCAATCAGCGATGGCCCGGTTTCCCGCCTCCACCGTCCGCCACTTGCATGAAGGACGCATGGCTGGCGAGCAGGGTCGAAAGGAGAAGCGAGGCGACCGTTCCCCGCCCCGTGATCGGGGTGGGGGGCGTGGGCGCCTTGAAGACCGTGACCCGAGTCCATCCAGTAAATGAGGCACGCCTCCCTCTTTTATGGGGAAGGCGCGAGCCGCCTCTTTATCATGATGTGACGCATGCATGCGGAAACCGCCCCACGCATGACCCCCACGTCACGCACGACCCTCCACATCGCGCGCAGGTCGTGGGGAAGCACATCAGACGGATAATTACGGCGGTAGAATCCGCCCCTCCTGCCCACGCACCGTTTTGGGCGTGGCCCAACAACGTGTCGCGCTTATGTGTGGCCCAGGCCCGGGGGCTCCTGTCGGTGTACAAAAGTAGGGGTGCTCCTTTTGACCCCTTTACTTGTGCACGGACAGTCGGAGCCGCGCCCACGGCCACACTAAGCAGAGCAAGGGAGGGAAGCCGGAGAGAAGCCAGAGGAACAAGATGGTCAGAGGCAACGCCAAGGCCAGAAACACAAGACAGCAAAGGGGTGAGGTGGAGACCCCTGGCAAGGCCCTTGCCGGGGCGGCCTCCGCGGCCCCGGCAAGAACCTTGCCGGGGCAACTTGCCCAAACACCAACATAGCGAGACGCCCTTGAGCCCACAGGTTCCAACCCAACCAACTACGATTGGACCAGGGCTCGGGAGGCACCTCTGTGGTGGCATGCAGATCTTTGTCAAGACCATAGATATATGAGATCAGATGAGGACCAGAAGACGGCGACCCTCGGCGGGATCCTTGCCGAGGAAAGCCACGAGACCCCCCGGCAAGATCCTTGCCGGGGACGACTGCGCGCCACGGCAAGACCCTTGCCGGGCCCCCGGAAAGGCCCTTGCCGAGGACATCAGCGGGGCCACTTCTAGGCCCGCACCAGCCAAGTTTCCACCACCATTAGCATGCAGCTGCCAGCCCGACCAACTGGGCAGGCATTTGCGTGGCAACATGCAGCTTCTAGGCTAGATCAGCAAGCACCTGCATGGCGGCATGCAGATCTTCGTGAAGACCCTACCACCGCGCCACCTCAGCTGCCTGCCTGCCTACATGACGCTGCATGCATCACTGGCCAGGGCGCGTGTCGAAGCAAAGAGGAGCGGCGACGGACGGGACGGGCCTCACTCCCGTCCCCGATAAAGCTAGGGGACACCTAAGCGACGCATTAAATGCGTCTTGTCCTATAATACGGGCGATAAGCTCATAGTACTATAGGCCTTTCCACCTCCTGTGTGCCACTGTGGCAGCCCCTTTCGACTATAAAAGGAGGCCCATGGCGTACTGGAGGAGGATTCGGCTCTTTGGAACTATACAGCCACCATAGCTAGTTCAAGAGCTCAAGAACACTCAATACATCCACCAAAGCAGGACTAGGGTTTTACGCATCCTCGTGGCCCGAACCTGGGTAAACGATCCTTGTGCTGACTGTTAATCCTGCTCTTCTCACAACCCCGTGCCTCGGCAACCGTAGTAGGGGTTCTTGTGATCCCATAGGTGTCGTTTACCACCGACAATGGATAAAATGGTGATAACATAAATGGTTCAGATATGAAATCATGGCACCCGGGCCCAAAGTGACAAGCATTAAGCATGGCAAAGTCATAGCAACATCAATCTTAGAACATAATGGATACTAGGGATCAAGCCCTAACAAAACTAACTCGATTACATGATGAATCTCATCCAACTCCTCACTGACCAGCGAGCCTACGAAGGAATTACTCACTCCCGGTGGGGAGCATCATGCAATAGGCGATGGAGAAGGGTTGGTGATGACGAAGAACGAAGATCCCCCTCTCCGGAGCCCCAAATGGACTCCTGATCTGGCCTCCCGATGAAGAACAGGAGGTGACGCCGGCTCCGTCTCATGGAACGCAATAATTCATTCTCCTCTATTTTTTCTGGAAAAATAGGATTTTATAGCGTAGGTTTCAGGTTCTGCGGGGCCACCAGGTGGGGAGAACCCACCTGGGCGCGCCTGGGAGGGCTGGCGCGCCCTGGTGGGTTGTGCCCACCCAGGTGCCCCCCTCCGATGGCTCTTGGCTCCAGAAATCCTCTTTTATTATATAAAAAATCCTCACAAAGTTTCATTCCATTCCGAGAACTTTTATTTCTGCACAAAAACAACACCATGGTAGTTCTACTGAAAACAGTGTCAGTCCAGGGTTAGTTTCATTCAAATCATGCAAATTAGAGTCCAAAACAAGAGGAAAAGCGTTAGGGAAAGTAGATACGTTGGAGACGTATCAACTCCCCCAAGCTTAAACCTTTGCTCGTCCTCAAGCAATTTAGTTGATAAACTGAAAGTGAAAAAGAAAAACTTTTACGAACTCTTTTACTCTTGTTTGCATAAATAAGCTTAAACAGCACCCAGGTTTTCAGGCAATATTATAACTAACCATGCCAACAATAACCCTTAAAAATTATATTAACTCATATCAATGACATAATAAGCTAGCGAGCAATAATAAGATATCTCAAACGACAACATGTTGTCAAAATAACCATGATATAATATGACAATAGTGGTATCTCGCTAACCCTTTCTGAGACCGCAAAACAAAAATGCAGAGCACCTCCAAAGTTCAAGCAGTGACTAAACATTGTAATTCATGGTAGAAAAGATCCAGTCATGATGCACCCAAGATTAGCTACACACAATGCATCAGCATGACAGCAGTGCTCTCAGGTTCTGGCGATTATTTTAGAAGGTGATGACACAACATAAAAGTAAATAGATAGTCCCTTCGCAGAGGGAAGCAGTGATTTGCAGAGGTGCCAGAGATCAAGTTTTAAAACAGAGGTAAATGTTATTTTGAGACATGCACCCTTCTCATTTACTTCACGACTATCAGTTATCAATATCTTCCATGCTAAACACGCTAGTGGCGGTTCCCAAGCGATAAAGTAAAGGTTTTGACTCCATTGGGAGTTTTTGTTTGATTATTTCTAAGCTCTTTCCTTTTTGCAGTTTGGGACTATTACCGCCCTTTTCTCGTGCGATGGTGAGTGAATAAACACTCAACCTGAGAATAGCCCGCTTAGCATGGAAGATACCGACCACCTCCTGTCATTCCATGAACGATCCAGGCACATAAAAAGGATGTTTATTTGAAGTTTTTAGAGGTGGCACATGCAAATTTACTTAGGACGGCAGGGTAATACCGCGTATAGGTAGGTATGATGGACTCATCTGGAATAACTTGGGTTCAAGGTTTTTGATGTACAAGCAGAATTCCCACTTAGTACAGGTGAAGGCTAGCAAATAGGTTGAGAAGCGGCCAGCTAGAGAGCAACAACGATCATGAACATGCATTATGTGTAAGTAACATTGGACACTAGCATGAGTAGGATATGAACACCATGAACATAAATATCATAGAGGCTATGTTGGTTTTGATTCAACTACATGCATGAACATGTGCCAAGTCAAGCCACTCGAACATTCAGAGGAGGATACCATATCATCATACTTCATCACAATCATTTTAACGCAATGTTGATATCCACGATAAATCATTATCCACTCCTAGCTACTTATGCATGGCATGAGAAACTATAATCTCTAATTGTCATTGCAAACATGTTTAATCGTAATGGGATGAATCATGGATACAAGGTTAAACATATTTACAAAAACAGAACAAGTCGAGTTCATACCAATTTCCCTCTGCCACGGTCAGTTCAACGAATATCGTCATTATTGCCTTTCACTTGCGCGACCGAACGATGTGAAATTAATAATAGTGCAAGAGTGCCGTGGACTAAGCTGGAATCTACAAACATTTTATTCAACAGGAGAAGACAGGGTAAAATGGGCTCTTTGTTAGATCAAAAATTATGCATATGAGAGCCACTCAACATTTTCATCGTGGTCTTCTCCTTGGTACGACTCAAATGAAAAGAAAAGAAATTCAGAGAAACACACTGAAATGTTTTTGGAGTTTTTGGCTTTCTTGAACAAGCAAATTAAAGGGAAAAGCAAAAACGAGAAAAAATATTTACACGGGAAAGCTCCCAACAAGCAAAAGAAGAACAAGGAAATCTTTTTGGGGTCTTCTTTTTAGTGCTACAGCTAACTACTCTAGAAAGAAAATAAAAAAGAAGCAGGAAATATTTTTGGATTTTCTCAAGTTTTTCAAACACACAAGAAGAAATCAAGAAAATAAATTTAACATGGATAATACAAAGAAAAAGTGTGAACACCGACAACTGAAATATATGAACATGAATGTAAAGTCGGTGAGAAACACGTACTCCCCCAAGCTTAGGCTTTTGGCCTAACTTGGTAAGCAGTCAGTAGCCTGGATAGTAGTCGGCGTGGTAGCTCACGGAGGCTCACGGTGCGGAAGCTTCGGCCTGCCGTGATGCCTCAACCGCCGCGTTGTGGGCTCGGGCCTCGCTCTCAAGAACAAAATACCTTCCCTTGCTGTGATAATCAAAGAGAGCAGGCGCAGGCAAATATGTGTACACCACAGATGATTGGTTAAACAATAATTTATAGGTGAAATTATGAATATCGCCTCTAAGGATCTTATGATTCTTCATAGCATCAAAATCTAAATACTGCATGGGTAGGATAGGGTCAAAGGGCAAAGGTGAAACACCTAACTCTCTTGCTAAACGTGTGGCATAAATTCCACCATAGAAATAGCCACTATTAGCGTTGTGCTGCAATCTGCGTGCAACAATTGCTCCAAGATTATAACTCCCATCACCGGTTAGAGCAGTGCATATGAGGCTCAAGTCTGGAGCACAAAGTGTGCTACAATCTTGTTTGCCTACAATACATTTCCCATTAAATAAAGCAAAGTACTGCATTGCAGGAAAATGAATGCTCTTTATTCTACCTTGCGTCACTCCCCTCGTCTCACCGTAGCAAACACTAGTAAAAAATGATTGGTACTCAGCCCTTGGTGGTTCGTCAAGCGATCCCCAGAACGGGATTTTGTAGTGGTCAGCAGATCTCTCTAGTGATATGGTAAATGAGTTTTCATAAAGGTTAAATGACACCCTAGACTCATGGGGATGAAATTTAAATCCTTTGGCAAATGATTCGGTGAGGGTGTGGTGTTGATCGCACTTATCTGAAATGTAGGGACCGAGACCGGCATTGTGAACATATTGCTCAAATTCCTCCTCAATGCCCACGCACACCATATAATCATCACATGGCCATAAACATGTTTTGGTGGCGGCATCTCGAATGGAACTTCACTCGGTTCAACATAAGACTGACGAGCGGAGTTGTCACTAGAGGATGCCCCCGAGGATCTCCTCCTCGAAGAACTCCTTCCAAATAGGTTCATCATGTTCGCGTACAATTTTCTGAAAAAATTTGGGTGACCAAATTTTGTCAATAAAACTTTACTAGATTGATAGCAACTACTCATAGGGATACATAGAGGCCATAGCAAGCATTCATACTACTTAGAACTCTAAGAATTCAACATGCAAGCTCATCTACATCAGCACCAAGAGTAGCTAATTATTCAAAATATAAACTACTGAAGAAAACTAATTGGACAAACGGAGGAGTCACATACCAAGCAACAATCCCCCGAAACAGTTTCGGAAACGGAGCTTCGAGCAAAGAGATCGAAATCCACGGGTTTGAGAACAAGAACACGAGAAAGAGAGCAATGGAGAATTTTTTTCTGGAGGTAGGTGATGATGTGGTGTGAAGAGATAAGTGAGGGGGGCCACGTGGGGACCACAATCCCACCAGGGTGCGCCTGGTGGACCTCCCTCTGATATTATTTGCACCAGAAATTCTTAAATATTCAGGAAAAAAATTCGTATTAAATTTGCAGAGCATTCTGACAACTTTTATTTTTGAGTCATTTTTTTATTTCACGGGAAATTCAGAAAACAGACAAAACATGGCATTTTATTTTATTTAACTAATAGAAACAGAAAACAAAAGGTAGGGATAGAAGGTAGTGCTTACTAAATTCAGCAACTTCATGCCTCTAAAAAATGATCCATTAATAAGGTTGATCAAGTCTTATTAACAACCACTTTTGATTAGCATGGAACCGAAGAACTTTCATAAATCACTAAGTTACCTCAATGGGTATATGAATGTCCCCAACAACAAGCATTTCATATTTCTTTTTAACAGTAGGTAGAGGTAGTTGAAAACTTCCAATGATGATTGTCGGAGATTTTTCAATAACATTAATACCATTCACTTGGAATTGTTTCTTTGAAAAGTGCATCGTATGCTCATTACCATTGATATGAAAAGCGACCTTGCTTTTATTGCAATCAATAATAGCCCCTGCAGTATTCAAGAAGGGTCTACCAAGGATAATCGACATGTTGTCGTCCTCGGGCATCTCAAGTATAACAAAGTCAGTCAAAATAGTAACATTAGCAACAACAACGGGCACATCCTCACAGATACCGATAGGTATGTCAGTTGATTTGTCAGCCATTTGCAAAGATATTTAAGTAGGTGTGAGTTTATTCAAATCAAGTCTTTTATATAAAGACAAAGGCATAACACTAACACCAGCTCCCAAATCACATAAATCAGTTTTCACATAATTCTTTTTGATGGAGCAAGGTATAGTTAATATTCCCGGATCTCTAAGTTTTTTAGGTACTCCATCCTTGAAAGTATAATTAGCAAGCATAGTGGAGATTTCAGCTTCCGGTATTTTTCTCTTATTAGTGATGGTGTCTTTCATGTACTTTGCATAAGGAGGCATTTTCAAGATATCAGTCAAGCGAGTACGCAAAAAGACTGGCCTCAGCATTTCAGCAAAGCATTCAAATTATTCATCATCTTTCTTTTTAATTGACTTGGGTGGAAAAGGAATAGGCTTTTGAACCCACGGTTCTCTTTCTTTACCGTGTTTTCGAGCAACAAAGTCTCTTTTATCATATCGTGTATTCTTGGGTTGTGGGTTATCAAGATCAACAGCTAGTTCTATTTCAACATCATTATCTGGTTATTTTTCATTGTTTGGTTGAGTATCTTCATGAACATCAGCATTATCTTTTTCATTATCACTAGGTGAATGTTCATTACCAGATTGAGTTTCAACATCAGAAATAGAAACATCATTATCAGGAAGGTTTTTCTACTTCAGGTTCACTAGAAGCATGCAAAGTCCTATCATTTTTCTTCTTCTTCTTCTTTTTAGGAGGACTAGGTGCAGTGGTGTTGTTCCTTTGTGAATCCAGTTCAATTCTTTTTGGGTGTCCTTCAGGATAAAGTGGTTCCTGGGTCATTTTACCTCCTCTAGTTGCAACTCTAACAGCAAAGTCATGTATGCTGTTATTCATTTCATCTAGCAATTCTCTTTGAGATTTAGCAACTTGTTCTAACTGGGTTTGTACCATAGAAGCATGCTTTCCCACACCTCTAACATCATTTGAGATTCTAAATAACAACTCACTCAAGCAAGCAATCATATCAGAATTATATTTCAATTGTTTCATAACATTTGCACTGAAGTGATCTTGCTTTCTATATAATTCTCAAACTCATAAAGGCATTGGCTAGGGTGCATATTGTGAGGATTGTCATTATCATTGAATCTCATTAGAGAATTTACCTCTACCACCTTAGGCAGTGGTGGTGTATCAAGCCCATGCATTTCTTTAATAGGAGGTAAAATTTTCACATCCTCGGCTTTAATACCTTTTTCCTTCATAGATTTCTTTGCCTCTTGCATATCTTCAGGACTTAGATATAATATACCCCTCTTCTTCGGAGTGGGTTTGGGCGGTGGTTCAGGAAGAGTCCAATCATCATAATTTCTCAATATGTTATTCAATAATTCTTCAGCTTGCCGAATAGTTCGTTCCCTGAAAACACAACCAGCACAACTATCTAGGAAGTCCCTAGAAGCATCGGTTAGTCCATTATAGAAGATATCAAGTATTTTATTTTTCTTAAGAGGATGATCAGGCAAAGCATTAAGTAATTGGAAAAGCCTTCCCCAAGCTTGTGTGAGACTCTCGTCTTTAGTTTACACAAAGTTAAATATTTCCTGCAAGGCAGCTTGTTTCTTATGAGCAGGAAAATATTTTGCAGAGAAATAATAAATCATATCCTGGGGACTACGCACACAACCAGGAGCAAGAGTATTGTACCAAGCTTTAGCCTCACCCTTTAATGAGAACGGAAATAGTTTTAGAATATTGTAATAGCGAATCTTCTCATCATGAGCAAAAAGGGTGGCTATGTCACTCAACTTAGTGAGATGTGCCACAACAGTTTCAGTTTCATAACCATGGAAAGGATCAGATTCAACCAAAGTAATTAACTCTGGGTCAACAGAGAATTTGTAATCCTTATCATCAATAAAGATAGGTGAGGTAGCAAACTTAGGATCATATTGCATTCTAGAATTCAGAGATTTTTCTCAATACTTGCATAATAATTTCTCTCGATCATCTCTATCCTTACAAGCAATAATATCTCTATTTGTCTCCTCATTCATAACATAACCTTCCGGTACCTTAGGCAATTCATATCTAGGAAGGCTAGTTCTAGCAGGTGTTTCAATATTTTTAGTTTCATGCTCATCATCAGATTCAACAACATCATGTTGTCTTACTCTAGCAATTTGTTCATCAAGAAAGTCACCAAGTGGCACATCATCATCATGCAAGGTGTAAGGGCATATTTCTCCCTAAGTGGTTTTGGTGATTTATGACAATGCATTTGCGGACTAATTGTGTGCATTGAGCATTTCAGATATCTCATGTCTAGGCACAAGACGATTCGGTGCCCCTCAGAGTCTAGCGAAGGCGGTGGTTCTATGTTTCTTTTCGGTGGATTTGAGTCGTAGGAAAGCCGTACAATTAAGAGGGGGTCCGCTTCGGAAAGGATAGGGTGGAATCAACACGTACACATCTGTTCCTTTGCACCACCTTTCTTTCGCTTCATTGGAGCACTGGTTGTTTCCCTTGTCGTTGCGAAGATGAATGCTTCCAAGTGCTACTGTTCTATGCGTGCGGTAGTACTGCTCAAGGGAGCAGTAGTACCGCAGCGTCCCACGGTAGTACTGCCCATGGTAGTGGTAGTACCGTGTCGTGCAGTAGTACCGCTCCTAGCACGTGGTAGTACCATGGCCTCTAGCCCAGAACGGTGGCATGCGCGGAAGTAGGGGCGGAAGTAATTTTTTACTTCCTCACCGTACGCGGTAGTACCGCTCCATGTGAGTGGTAGTACAATGCCGGATTTTTGCACAGACCGAAACTCAGCGGAAGTAGCCATGGATGTAATTTTATTAGTCCGTGCCTTCCTAGCCTAGTCGAGCCCTGCCTTGCGGTAGTACCGCAAGGACGCGCGGTAGTACCGCTCCGGCGGTTCTACCGCTCGTTGCTTTAACGCAACATGGCCTCGTCTGGCCCCTACCGCGCGAGCGGTAGTACCTCACTGCCTAGCGGTAGTACCGCATGCCTGTGCAGTAGTACCGTGAGTATGTGCGGTAGTACCGCATGTCGCAGGCTGAGTAAGTGGGTAACGGTTGGATCTTTCCTCTCACTATATAAAGGGGGTCTTCTTCTCCAAATTGACTACCTCTTACCTCCCCAAGCTCCATTGTTGCTCAAAGCTCCATTTTCTCCCGATCTCTCTCCCTAGCCTATCAAACTTGTTGATTTTCTAGGGATTGGTTGAGAAGGCCCCGATCTACACTTCCTCCAAGAGAAATTTGATTCCCCCCACTAATCCCTTGCGGATCTTGTTAATCTTGGTCGTTTGAGTGCCCTAGACAGTTGAGGTCACCACGGAGCCATATTCCATTGTGGTGAAGCTTCGTGGTGTCGTTGGGAGCCTCTAATTAAGTTGTGGAGATTGCCCCAACCTTATTTGTAAAGGTTCGGTTGCCGCCTCCAAGGGCACTAATAGTGGAATCACGGCATCTCGCATTGTGTGAAGGCGTGAGGAGAATATGGTGGCCCTAGTGGCTTCTTGGGGAGCATTGTGATTCCACACCGCTCCAACAAAGACGTACGTCCTCTCAAAGGGAAGGAACTTCGGTAACACACCCTCGTCTCCACTGGCTCCACTCTTGGTTATCTCTCACCTTTACTTGTGCAAGCTTATATTGTGTTGTATCCCTTGCTTGCTTGTGTGCTTGTTGTTGTTGCATCATATAGGTTGCCCACCTAGTTGCATATCTAGACAACCTACTTTGATGCAAAGTTTAATTTGGTAAAGAAAAGCTAAAAAATGTTAGTTGCCTATTCACCCCCCCCCCTCTAGTCAACTATATCGATCCTTTCAATTGGTATCAGAGCCTCGTCTCGTTATTAAGGACTTTGCTGTCAGAAGAGTATGGTTGACACCGTAGACGGTGGGGAGGAGCACCCCGGTGTGATTCCATCGTCGTCTACGGCCGATGGGGGATCTCGGTCTCTCGTGAGGAATTCAATGCGGCTTTGGACATATTGAAAACCTCCATGACGACCGAGGTTGAAGGCATGTTAAACAAGTTTTTAGAAGGCCTTAAATTATCCACCGCACCAATGAAAGTGGGTGATCCCGCTAACTAGGTAACGGATGCTAACTCCGACAAGGGGGAAGCTACTAGTGATAAAGTTCCTTTATCTAGTGGCCGAAGTGGAAATGGCATCTTTGCCCATGTTGAACCTCCAATTACTTATGAAGGACCGGTTCCCTCCACTCATTTGAATCATGTTGGTCCTCCTCCTAAGTTTGTGAAAAATGAGGATTTTGCCTCTTGGGTCTATCGTTTTAAACGTCATTTAAAGCATAGTTAATCTTTGGAGAATTATTGAGCAAGGTTTCTACCCGCATGACCCAAGCAACCTCACCCCTAGAGAAGCCGCAGATCATCAATTCAACGAGTGCGCTCTCTTCGTTATCCAAGATGCAATTCCACCTGAAGATATTGCGCATCTCCGACCCTTCACCGTAGCCAAGGAAGCATGGCAACATGTTGTTTCCATTTACAAGGGAAGCGCAAGCATTCAACGCTCCAACTATGAAGTGGTACAAGATGAAGCCGATGAGTTTGCAATGAATGAAGATGAAGAACCTCGTGAGCTCTACCGGAGATTAACCACTCTCGCGGTCTCACTCCGAGATCATGGGAGCAAGGATATGGATGACAATTGGATCAAGCGCAAGTTTCTCAAGGCCATGATGCCCTACCATAAGGCCATGTCATCCGTCATCCGTCAAAGGCCGGACTTTCATACCTTGTCCTCAAGTGAAGTGTTGGATGAGTTTGTTGCTATGAGAATCTTGGACAAGACCGTCGACAATGTCGTGATGCGCTCTCAAAGGGTAAAGAAACCCAACCTTGCTTTGAAGGCCAAGGCTAGTGTAGAAGAAGAGGATGAAGAGTAAGAAGAGGAGAGTAACCCCGAAGATACAAAATATGCTTATCATGAGCACATGGCTCTCGCTTCGAGGCAATTTTGGAGCAAGAAGAACTCAAGGCCCAACTTCAACAAGAACAACTCAAGTGGCGCCAAGGGCAAGAAACATGTGAGGACATGCTATAATTGTGGCAATGTGAGCCATTTTGTTGCGGAGTGCCCTTACGAGAAGCAGGAAGACAATGGTGGCAAGCTTATCCGAAAAGACAAACCCATGTCCTTCCCCAACAAGAACAACTTCACCAAGAAGACTCCTCCCAAGGGATTGGTGGCACAAGAAGAGTACAATGAGGATGATGATGATGATGATGAAGACGGTGAGACGGTTGCCATGGCCTCTGTTGCCATTGCCACTACTCCACGGGTGTCCCTCTTCGACTCACCCAACTAGAACATCACCGCCAAGTGCCTCATGGCCAAAGTCACCAACAAGGTAACATCCAACATCAAGACTACCATCACTACAAATCCTTCCTTGACGGATTGCATTGATGAAAGTGAGGGGTCCAATGAGGAAGTAAATGAATTTGAGTATTTTTTGAGTAAGCTCAAGGGTAAATCCAAGAAGCACTTTGTTACTCTCTTGGAACAACTTGGTGAAGCCAATGACATGATCGAGGCTCACGAAGAGACCATCTCTAAGATGGAAGGACATAGTTGTGACTATGCCGATGAGATATCAGATCTCTCTAATGCGCTTGAGGAAGAGCGTGGTCATCGTTTGGCTCTTGAGGAGTCACACAACGATGATCATGCTAAATTAAATAAAGATCTTGATCATGCTCTTGTTGTATCTCGTGTGCTCAATTCCGAGAAGGCTAAACTTGGGGTTGACCATACTAGACTCAAGGAGGAGTTTGATATACTTGACAAGGCTCACAAGGCCTTGAAGGGTGCTCATGCTAGCCTCAAGGAGTCTCATGATCAACTCCAAGTGAAGCTAACCAAGGAGAAAGCCACATTTCCTCATATGGTCTTAATTGATAATGCAAATGCTACTAACCCGTGTTGTGAGCATGTGCACCTTGTGGAGGAGAATGCTAAGTTGAAGGAGCAACTTGAGAAAGGCCTTGTGTCTTGCATACAAGGTGAGAAGAACCTCAACGATCTTTTGAGCAATCAAAAGGAAGTTGTGGGCAAGGAGGGAATTGGGTTTGCACCCAAGTCCAAGAAACAAGAAGAAGAATGACAAGGCCAGACAACCTCTTCCTCTCAAGCAAACTTTTGTGAAGGAGGGAGAGGGTGTTTCTAAGGAGAAGAAGAACAACGTGAAGGGTGGTGGTGTCAAGAAGGGCATTGCCACTCGTGCCAACAAAGCCGGTGACTTTAACCCTTCTTATGTGTTATGCCGCGCTAGTGATGGGCATGTTTAAGCCAAATTTGTTGGTTCTCCTTATGAGTGCATTGAATGGTCTATTTGGGTTCCTAAGACCCTTGTTACTAATATCAAAGGACCCATTACAAAATGGGTACCTAAAACCAAGCATTGATCTCTTGTAGGTGTTTGCTTCCGGTGGGGGATCACGGTTGCTCGATAGTGGAGGCACAAATCATATGACCGAAAGCAAGGACTTGGTGGTGGACGTGCACAAGGTCTCATCTATGCCCACCAATGTCGAGTGGGGCTCGTCCTCTAAGGTATTGGGGCTTGGCTAGGTTGTCACTTCTCATTATCTCACGATCGAGAAAGTCATGCTTTGTTGAGTCCCTTGCATACAACTTACTTTCTGTTCGTCAACTTGCACTCATGGACTTTGCCACTTTCTTTGATATTTATACCGTGGCCCTCTTGTGGAGCAAGACTCTTAAAGTAGCCTTTGTTGGGCATGTCGAGAACGGTCTATATGTGATTAAATTTTCGGAGCGACCCACTAAGACCGCGACATGCCTAATGGCTAAAGTTGACGTGGGATGGCTTTGGCATCGCCGTTTAGCCCACGTCGATATGAGATATTTGCAAAGTCTTCTCAAGGGGGACCATGTCTGTGGACTAACAAATGTTAGTTTTGCGAAAGATCGTGCTTGCAGTGCTTGTATCGAAGGAAAGCTACATGAGAAGGCTCACCCTCCCACGACTATCATCTACTCGAAGAGGCCCTTGGAGCTCCTTCACATGGATCTCTTTGGGCCTCCATCCTTTGATAGTCTTGGGGGTAGAAAGTATTGCTTGGTGATTGTGGATGATTATTCAAGATACACTTGGGTATATTTGTCCAAGAGGAAGAGTGAGACCCAACAAACCATCATCGACTTTGCAAATGAAGCTCAACGTCAACACAATGCAAAGATCTTGATGATAAGAAGTGACAACAGCACCGAGTTCAAGAACTACACCTTGGATGAGTTTCTTAGTGATGAGGGGATCAAGCATCAATATTCTGCACCTTACCCCCCTCAACAAAATGGTGTAGCAGAGAGGAAGAACCGGATGTTGATGGATGCGGCAAGGACCATGATGGCGGAGTTCAAGTCTCCATACAACTTTTGGGCCGAAGCCATCAACACCGCTTGTCATGCTTCCAATCAGCTCTATCTCCGCAAAGGCTTGAACAAGACTCCATCTGAGATACTCATCAGTAACAAGCCCAACCTCAAGTACTTCCGGGTGTTCGGGTGTAAGTGTTTCATTCTCAAGAAAGGTGTTCGTTTCTCTAAATTTGAGGCTAGAACTCATGACTGCATATTTGTTGGTTATGCTACAAACTCTCATGCTTACCGTGTCCTCAACAAGTCCACCAGACACATTGAGGAGACGTGTAACGTGGAGTTTGATGAGAATAACGGCTCCCAAGTGGAGCAAAGTGGTACTTGTGATGTAGGTGATGAAATTCCTCCCCAAGCCATAAGAAGAATGGGTGTTGGTCATATCCTACCCATTAAGGAACCCCTTGTGGCCGAAGGAGAAGGACAATGTTCCGCTCAAGTGGAACCATCACCAACCCAAGACCCACACGCTTCCGAAGAACAAAACAAGATCAAGGGCAAGATCAACCTCAAGATGGTGGTGAACCACCAAGTGATGCCCAAGGTCAAGTTCTCACCACCGAGCAAGTTCAAGATCAATCTCAAGATCAAGAACAAGCTCAAGACGGCGCTCAAGATGATCAAGTTACCGCTCCTCAACTCTCTCCTGAGGAGGAATTGGAGTGTCGTGCCGCCAAGATTGCATCCAAGATCACTACCAAAGATCATGACGAATGTGCTTGGAATCTTAAGAAAGGGGGTAAGAACTCGTAGACAATTGGCAAACTATTGTGAACATCACGCGTTTGTTTCTTGTGTGGAACCCCAAAAGGTCTATGAGGCGCTCGAGGAACCGGATTGGCTCAATGCCATGCATGAAGAACTCAACAACTTCGAGCACAATAAGGTGTGGAGATTGGTGCCAAGGCCAACGGGGAACCATAATGTCATTGGAACCAAGTGGATATTCAAGAACAAGCAAGATGCTCATGGGATTATCGTTCGCAACAAGGCTCGTTTGGTAGCACAAGGCTACTCCCAAGTCGAGGGTATCGACTATGGTGAAACCTTTGCTCCCGTTGCTCGCCTTGAATCTATTCGTTTGTTGATTGCTTATGCTTCTCATCATAACTTCAAATTACAACATATGGATGTGAAGAGTGCTTTTCTTAATGGTCCTATTAATGAGTTGGTGTATGTCAAATAACCCTCGGGGTTTGAGGATCCCGAGTTCCCCAATCATGTGTACCAACTCGATAAGGCACTCTATGGCCTTAAACAAGCTCCACGTGTGTGGTATGAGCACCTTACCGAGTCGTTCCAAGATCGTGGGTTTGAAATTGGGAATCGACCCCACTCTTTTTTCTAAGAAGGTCAAAGGGGAGCTGTTTGTGTGCCTACTATATGTTGATGATATTATCTTTGGTTCCCCTAACAAAGCTTTCAATGAGGAATTTGCCGCTCTCATGACCTCGAAGTTCAAGATGTCCATGATGGGAGAGTTCAAGTTCTTTCTCGGGTTCGAAATCAAGCAAAGAAGAGAAGGAACCTTCATCAACCAAGCCAAATACACTCAAGACATGCTCAAGAGATTCAAGCTAAGTGATGTCAAGCCGGCCTCCACTCCAATGCCCGTCAAATGCCAACTTGACATAGATCCCAATGGTAAAGCGATGGATCAAAAGGTATATCGCTCCATGATTGGCTCCTTGGTTTTCCCTTGTGCATCTAGACCAGATATCATGTTGAGTGTGGGAATTTGTGCAAGATTTCAAGCCGCACCTAAGGAAAGCCACTATGTGGTGGTCAAGCGAATCTTTCGATATTTGGCTCATACCCCAAACATTGGCCTATGGTACCCATGAGGAACTAACTTCAACCTTGTGGGCTATTTGGACTCGGATTGGGCGGGAGACAAAGTGGATAGGAAGTCAACTTCCGGAGGGTGCCAATTTCTTGGTTGCTCTTTGGTGAGTTGGTCTTCTAAGAAGCAAAGTTGTGTGTCTCTCTCATCCACCGAAGCGGAGTATGTGGCCGCTGGTAGTTGTTGTGCTCAAATTCTTTGGATGAGGCAAACTTTAAAGGATTACGGTGTCATTTGTGACAAAGTGCCTCTTTGGTGTGACAATGAAAGTTCCATCAAGATCTCTCTCAACCCGGTGCAACACTTCAAGACGAAGCATATTGAGATTCGGTATCACTTTATCCGGGATCATATTAGGCGAGGGGAGATCGATCTCAACTATGTCAACACTCATGATAACCTTGCAGATATCCTCACGAAGCCCTTGTATGAAGCAAGATATCGCGAGTTAAGGCATGAGCTAAATATTATTGATTCGAGCAATGTGGCTTGAACCCTTGCACACCCCACCATACTCATCTTGATGTCTTGCTTAGGTGTAGGCATGGACATAGGGGGAGTGTTGTTCTCTCAATGAATTCTCCCTCCCCCATTATGCATAAATTGATCAACGCTTTCACATTAGCCATTTTTTATGGTACTTGTGCTTCAAAGACGAGTTTTGGTCATGGGCCCAAGGATAATTCTTCGCGGTGCCATACCAATTGACTCAAACATAGGTGGCTCCAGCCACCGCCCTCTCTTTGGAGAGGTTGTGTTTCATGTTTGGTCCTTGTTGTCTTTTGCCTTCCCTTTGAGTCGCGTTTGTGTTTGAGTTGCCTCGTGTGTGTGCTCTTTTGTGTGTCTGGTTGCTTGAAGGTTGCATTGCAAAGGCCGTGTTTTTCTGTTTTTGTCGAAACTTGCACTTTCTTGGGTTTATGGTACTACTGTGGCAAGCCAAGGTACTACCACAGGATATGGGTTGCCCTGTGTGTGCACAGCTGCATCCCAGGCATGGTACTACCGCTTCCATCACAACAGTAATTTTTTACTGCCGCTGGAAGAGCGGTACTACCGCCCTGTGTGCGGTACTTCCGCCCGGGCGGTACTACCGCGATGACCCGCGTTACTACCGCGCAGTCGCGAGTGCGTGGGGGTTAAGAGCGGGCAGGGGGAGTTCCAACCCCCCATACCCATTCATCTCTTTTCCCACCTCGTCTCTCTCTCTCTCCTGCCCAAGATCGGCACCGGATGACCTCGCCGGATCTCCGTCTCCGGCCTCTCTCCTCGCACTCCGTCTGGTGGGATCGTTCCCCACCTCGCCCTCTTGCCATGGACCCCGGTACCTCCCCTAGTCCCTCTCTTTTTGCTCCATTTTGTGCTTCTAGGTCTTGGGGAGATGCATGTGTAGTTCGTGTGATTTTCGGCTAAATCTTTGCATGAGGAGATTGTAGGAGAGTGCTAGTGTAGTAGATATGCTATTTGGTGTGATGCAGTAGTGTAGTTTTGATCAACGATAGTACCGATCTACTTTTGTGGATGTTTCTAGATCTGTAGATGATGTTCTCGTGTGATTTGAAACCGTGCAGTACTACCGCTCGTCCGCCCGAGAACCACCCCCGTGCGGTACTACTGCTCCTCTGGAGCGGTACTACCGCCCGGGGCGCGGAAGTAAAAATTTACTTCCGCTCCAGGCGCAGTACTACCGTGCCACCCTAGCACAGTACTACCGCAGCTAGAGCGGCTGTAAACTTTTACATCCGCACCCTGGTCCGGTACTACTGTAGAGTTAAAAAATTATGTTGTTTTATCCTCCCAATCTCATTTCTACATGTTTCATTTGGTATTGGCCCTAGTCTTTGCAATAATCTTTCTCGCTTGTCTCGTCTGTTTGTGTTGTCTGTCATAGGTGGTGGCTCCGGTTCCAATGTCCGGCGCTCAAATCCCAGCCGTGAAACAAGCTCCAAGCGGCTTCGCAACCAAGAAGCTCCAGAGGCGTCCAATACCCCACAAACGCCACGTCAAGACCACTGCTAGCAAATTCAAGGAGCCAAATGTTGGCATGGATGAGATGCCTCTAGCCGAGTTTATCACTCGAAGGAGGCTCAACCCCTATGTGAAGCCTCATGAGAATGTGTAACAGCCTGGTTTTTGGCCCTTTTCTTTTTTTCCTTTGATTTAATTGATTTTTTATGTGATTTTCTTTTTGGAGTGGGTCTGTGGCCTTGAAACCCGGGAGATCATCATTTCTTCTTCTCCCAAGTGGTTCATCCTCCTCCAACTCATCCCAAGATCATGCCATTTCCATTCTAGGCCAACTCCATAATTCTTTTTCTTGGGGAAAATTTCCTTTTCTATTAAAGGAATAACCTCAAGTGCCCTAGGTTGTGAAGCAACCTATATTTCCGTCCATTCAAAAATTCCCAAATAATTCTCATAATTTCTTTGGGTCATATGTTGCTCAAATATTCCCAGACTTTCCTTTCCTAGCCCAAGAATAATTCCCCAATAACTAATCTTCATTTCTGTCCAGTGTGGGTTTCTGTGAAGGAAGTGCCATTTATCTTATCTTGTTTACTCCCAAATTTTTTGGGCATTCTTTTATGTCCAAATATTTGCCTCATGCCAAATTAACTTTCATTTGCCTAGTGAATCGCCCTCAGTGAATTTTCAAAGTTTCTGTCAAACAGAAGCCATTGTGAAGGAAGTACTAGCTAGGTGTATCCAAATGAGTTGAAATTTTGCAAACTCCTTAATGTGCTCATATCATCACACTCCTCCAAAATTCAGCCCCATCCAATCATCTATGTGAGCACAGGACCAAAACTTTGATTCTGTTAATATTTTCAGGTTGTGAAGCAAGTATATTTTATAGGGTTTTTATCAATTTTGCCATCGATTGTATAACGCTACTCAGTTTTGCCACTAAAAATTTTCACTACTCAAAAACGCCACTGTATCGTTAGACATGTGCTCAAAAAGACCATTTTTCACCATTACCATCAGGTCCATGCACGTTGAGTCAAGGTAGATGTCAAAAATACCCCTATTAAGTTAATTTTCCTAGCCCAAGAATAATTCCCCAATAACTAATCTTCATTTCTGTCCAGTGTGGGTTTCTGTGAAGGAAGTGCCATTTATCTTATCTTGTTTACTCCCAAATTTTTGGGCATTCTTTTATGTCCAAATATTTGCCTCATGCCAAATTAACTTTCATTTGACTAGTGAATCTCCCTCAGTGAATTTTCAAAGTTTCTGTCAAACAGAAGCCATTGTGAAGGAAGAACTAGCTAGGTGTATCCAAATGAGTTAAAATTTTGCACACTCCTTAATGTGCTCATATCATCACACTCCTCCAAAATTCAGCCCCATCCAATCATCTATGTGAGCACAGGACCAAAACTTTGATTCTGTTAATATTTTCAGGTTGTGAAGCAAGTATATTTTATAGGGTTTTTATCAATTTTGCCATCGATTGTATAACGCTACTCAGTTTTGCCACTAAAAATTTTCACTACTCAAAAACGCCACTGTATCGTTAGACATGTGCTCAAAAAGACCATTTTTCATCATTACCATCAGGTCAATGCACGTTGAGTCAAGGTAGATGTCAAAAATACCCCTATCCTGTTTGTCAACTCCCCTCTCTTTTTATTGACTTGTGGGGCCATCTGCAACCGGCGCATGAAAAGAGAAAATAAAAATGGGCTAGACAGGGTTTCGAACCCAACAACATGACCTACACATTGCACAGGCTAACCAACTGAACTACGAAAGCCTTTGGTTGTATCGGGAGATATATCCCTTATATTGTTTAGATAAAATAATATGCCAACACAGCAGCGTACCATATCTTTTCTTGTTTGAAAGTAGTTGGGATCACCCGCACGAGTGGTTAGCCAACTGGAAGAATCTCTCTAGTACTAGTAGGCATAAACAACCGCCACGTCCAATCGATTGATGCGTCACACACTAATTGGCAGCAACACCACATATGACAGCAGGATCACATGGTTTTCTAATTTTCTCTGGAAATTTCAGCATGGTGGCTGCCTATTTTCCTGAAAACGACACAAACACAAAGAGGTTCACAACCCTCCGATTCAGGCTTCCTGTCCGTCGCCATTGCCGTGGAATGGCTGCACTTCAAGACTCGGGAGGAGCTGCAGAGTCAGGCAGGAGGAGTGCCAGAGCTGCCTGCGTTGAGTGACCGTGCTGGGCGGGAGGCAGAGCAGGGTGGTGGCACTCGGCGTGCAACATGGCGGCACTCGGCAGGAGGCGCCGCAGCAACTGCGAGTGGGGGCACGCTGGAGCTGGGAAAACTGGCGAAACTGGCACGAGCAGGTCGGCCAAATGAGTAGGGTCGGGATTGTTTAGCTAGGTCCAGATAGATTATAGCATAAGAATATTTCTAATTTCAAATGGTTCGAACCCTAACAATGCTATTTTTTCTTCGAAATTATTTATCCGTACTCCCTGACTAGTGGGGCCCACACTATGGAGAGAGAGTGTGCAAGATGAAACCAGGGGTATTTTCGTCATCTACCTTTTGTCAACTTGCATTGACGTGACGGTGACGGTGAAAAATGGTATTTTTGAGTATGTGTCCAACGGAGCAGTGGCATTTTTGAGTAGTGAAAAGTTTTAGTGGCAGAACTGAGTAGTGTTATACAACCGATGGCAAAACTGATAAAAACCCTATTTTGCTTGAACAAAATTTGTAAACGTGATTTTTTTAATTTCAAACAAATTTTGAACATTTTTCAAAAAAGTGAACAAATTTTGAAATACTGAATGCTACTAAAAAGAGGGACTAACAAACAATTTTTTAAATGATCAAACAATTTTTGAATATTTGAGCATTTTTCTGAAAAAATGTGAACAATTTTAAAATTCCGAACATTTAACTAAAACTTGAACAAAATTTTAAAACACCGAGCATATTTTGTACAGTGAATAATTTCCAAAATTTCCAGCATTTTTTAAAACACGAACAAAATTTGAAATACCAAACATTTTTTTGATTTTTCCCAAAATTCTGAAAGTACTTTTAAAACATGAACAAAATTTGAAATTCTCAAACATTTTTTTAATATAAGGGAACAATTAAATTCTGAACATGTTTTGAAGATTTGAATTTTTGTTAAAAAATCAATTTATAAAATTATAAAAAGAAACGAAAAAGGAAAAAGGATAAAAAAAGAAACAGATAAAAAATCAAGAAAAAAGAAAAACAAAAAATGTAAAAAAATTGTAAGGAAAAACTGAAGAAAACCATCAAAGAAACAGCAGGGAAAAAGAAAAAAAAACAGACCTGGACTGGTTGGGAAACTTTTAGAAGGTTCCCAAAACCAGGATCATTGAAACGCGCAATGGGGCGGCCCATTTAGTTGCTCGTGTCGCTTGGTCTGTGCGTTTGCACGACAACTTGAGGCAATAAGCTTCATATTGGGTTTTCCGTATAGAAGCTCCCAAGCCTTTAAAGAGCAAATTTCTTATATGACGCATTCTGTGTCAAAGGGTCAATCAAACCCACAAGGACGGCCGAGCGAGCGATGGACAGGGCCGGCCCATTATCTAGCTTTAGCATATTGTTTTCTATAATATTTTCTTCCGGTTCCGTGAACTTGTAAAATCTCTCCCTAATAATAAGGCACGGATTGACTTTGTCGGGTTCACCGTCACAATACGCTTTTTTCTCATGTCATAATACGCTTTTACAATTTGTATAGACAAAATCGTAATAAAGCACGGATTGACTTTGTCGGGTTCACCGTCATAATACGCTTTTTTCTCATGTCACAATACGCTTTTACAATTTGTATAAACGAGGTGGTACTGTAAGTTGCTAATGAAAACAATCAACGTGTCCGACAGCTAAATCAGTATGGGCCACGTAAATCCACCTGGGCCAGAGAAATACTCTTGTGGGCCGCGAGCCCTGGGTTTCCAAAAAGACAGAAAAAAGTAATGTATGCGTATGGATCGAACTCACGACCTAACCTCAAGTCATCAAACCTACCACCAGGTATGCTAGCTGAAGCCTCTCATGAGTTGTAGGATTGTTTGTTCATTAGTAATCCCACATCGCTCTTGTCGACCAAATCTCATCAACTTATATATGTATGACTGCGATATTAACAGACGGCGAGGTGACAGAGATTTGAGAAAAAGAGAACCTAACTAAGAAGAGAACGGAATAGACAACGAACGTCTGAGTACTCCGTACACATACGGGACAACAACGGAGGAGGAGCCATGGACGGCAATAGACCGGCTAAGCACAGATGGACGGACAAGAGCAGACGAGGAGCGGATTAGTAGGTACGAATGACGGTGGAATTGCTTCAGAGCATTAATTTGTGGCGCAGCACTTGGACGGGCAACAGCGGAGGGGAGCGTAGATACGCGGCGGCGTTCATGGCATGGCCTCTACTGTCTACATGGGCTAGCTGCTACTGCTATCGTTAACGCTGGGCTTAGGCCGAACAAAAGCTTCTCTATTTTCTTCATAATTCAGAAAACTTTTGGATTGTTTTAACGTCCAAAAATTTACTCAAAAGCCTTTTAAATTTTCAGTGGCCTTATATGGATAATTAGAGAACTAAATAAAATATTTACATATTACACATAGTTAATATTTTCTATATTCTTTATAATTCAAAAAACTTATTGATTGTTTAAAGGTCCAAACTTTATTCAAAAGCCTTTTAAATTTTTAATAGGCTTATATGGATCACTAAAGATCCAAATAAAATATTTACATATTACATGTAGTTAATATTTTCCCTTTGAAAATACAAAGTGAGTTTAAATTAAAGTACATTCAAACTATCAAATGTTATTTTATTTTCGACGACCGTTGCGGCGCCAAAGCCGAACGTTGACGAGCGCGGAGGAGCTACACGGGAAGCCAGCTAGGCTGACCTAGGCACCGTCATTCTCAACGCTATCTCCAGCCACGAGCGGGAGCCGCTTCCTACTACTCTTCGGAGAGATCCGCAGTAAAGGAATTTCCTCATTTTGCCTTATTTATTTGGGTGTTTATCGATCCGAGTGCCGGGTGTTCATTTTCTTCCGACATTCTCCCTCTGTTCCTTTATATAAAATGTATTTATTTTTTGAAAAGTCAAACGAGTGCAAGTTTGACCAAGGTTTTAAAAAAATATATCAATATTCACAATACGAAGTTTATATCATTTGATCCGCCATGAAAAGTAGTTTCATATTTTACTCCTAGGTATTGCAGATATTGTTATTTTATTCTATAATCTTGACCAAACATTCAAATCGTTGATTTGCACGAAAACCAACACACCTTAAATTCTTGAAGGGAGCATGGCACATCAGTGGTGCCTGACCCCTCGAGGACATGATTGAGTAAATGATGCCATCCAGGCTACACACATTAGCTGGGCTCCCGCTGCATGGTATCCGTTAAAGCCCGTGCCATAGGCCAGAAGCCATCCTCGACCAGCTGGCACCCATACGGCACAGAGGATGGTATTTATTACTCCCGTTGCAATGCACGGGCATATGTCCTAGTATTACTGAACACGTTTTCCTTTCTGTTGGTTTTCGTTACAGTTTTTTCTGTTTCATCTAGGTTTCATTTTTTTACTTTTTTTATTTTCTGATTCTTGTTTTCTTAACTTCACAATCTTAAAAAAATAAAAAATTTCAAAATTTTCTTATAATTTATAAAATTGCTCATTTCTCCAGAATGATCATAATTCAAACTTTTGTTCATGTTTTCTTAAAAATGTTACTGTTTTGCAAAATTGTTTATAAATTGGAAAAACACTTAATCCAGAAATATTAAAAAAGGTTTTTCGAAAAATTCCTCATGTTTTTGGAAAAAGGGTTTCATGTTTTAAAAACGGTTTATTTTTTTAGAATTGTTTGCAATTTAAAAATACACGATTGTGAAGTTTCTTTAGTTTGTTTAAAAAAATAATAGTTTCAAAAAAGTTTGGCGTTTTCAAAATGGTTTGGTTTTCCAAAAAATGTCCACAATGTTCAGAATCTTTTTGCGTATTGTTAACAATTTTTTGAATTTTCCAAAAAGAATGATCATCTCTTCCTAAAAAATGCTAATGTATAGTGCGAATAACGGGTTTTTTTAGGTGAACGCGACCAATGGGTATGCTACAGTAGAATGCTACTCCCTCCTGTAAGTCTTTTTAGAGATTTCAATACAAACTACATACGGATGTATATAGACATAGTTTAAGGTGTAGATTCACTCATTTTGCTCCGTATGTAGTCTCTTGTTGGAATCTCTAAAAAGACTTATATTTAGGAGCGGAGGGAGTACAAGGCTTGTGGCCAACCCAGTCGCTGGGGTGGCCGGCCAGTTTGCTCTTCGTTCTTTTTTTGCGTGTTTGCTTTTCTCGGGAGCTCCTATGTGCCGCTCTGTGCGGCAGATTGTCGACCAGAAACGACCAGTTACTGTAGCGCTAAAAAATCACGCTCTCCCAGCAGATCAATCCCATTATACAGTGGACGAGATGCTAGGCAGTGGAGTTGTGAGCGTTCCTTTCAAATGTCATAGAGCAGCGCAAAAACAATAAGAAGCAATGCCAGCACGGATCCGGACATTTTTTTAATTCCAAACACAAAACGTTTTTTGAAAACAAAATGTTTTATGAAACGCTAACACTTTTCAATTTTTTTTTTTAAAGCACAAACATCTTCGAGAAAGGAGAACATTTTTTGAATCTCATGAATCTGTTTTCAAAACGCAAACATTTTTGAAAACGTCGTATTTTTTTAATTCCATAGCAAAATTTGGAAACAAGAACAATTTTAAGAATGTGAACCACTTTTGAAACTCCCGAACAAATAAAAAAACATTCTTCAATATTTGAGAACAATTCTTGAAATAGGAACATTTTATGAAACCCACAAATAATATTTGAAGAACACGATTTTTTTCGAAATTTATGAATAACTTAAGAAACAACAACATTTTGGAAAGTCCCGAACAAAATTGGATAAACTGAATATTTAAAAATTGTAACATGTTTTCAAAACCCAAACGTATTTTGAAATTTCCTGAAACCTTTCGAAGTAGAAATATAAACTTTAAAAAGGAAAAATTAAATGGAACAGTAAAAAGTTAACCAGAAAAACAGAAAAAGGAAAACCAAAGGAAATCGAAAAAATCTTTGAAAGAAAGCGAAAAAACGAAAAACTGACATTTCTCGCGCTTGTGGATGTCCGTGCGCCCGACAACTTGCCGTAATGTGCGGCAAAGACAGTATTTCGGATCATTCATTATGTTTTTTGTGATTTTTGTTTTTTTCCTTCTGTACTTGTCTCCCCTTGTTTTTATTTCAAAATATTCTAAATAATTATGTTTCAAAAATAATTTACTAAGATGTTTTTGTACATTTGCTAATTTACAAAAAAAAATGCAGTGTAGATATTTTGTCTGCAAAATTTAAAAAATGATTGTATGTAATTTAAAAAATGTTCATGACACTTGAAAAATGATAACGCATTTCAAAATATTCTCTTGACATTTGATAAAATGTTTCCACAATGCAAAAAGTTGTTTCGCACCAGTCGGAAACATGCTCATGGAATTTAAAAACAATGTTCACATGTATCAAAATTATGTTTGTGCCATTTCAAAAACTTATGCAACGTACAAAAATGGCCTTTACCATTACAAAAAAAAAGTTGACATTAAAAATAGTGTTCTAAGAGTTAACAGATGATTTGCGCGTTTAAACAAATTCATGGCTTTTACGAAAAATGTTTAGCATATATTTAAAAAATGCGTATTTTAAAAATGTTTCACATGTATGAAAAAATATTCATTGTGTATTTTAAAAACATTTAACATATGTTGAAAAAGTGTTCAAACATAATTTGGAAACATATTCATCATGTATTTGAAAAATATTCAAGCTGTATTAAAAAATGTTCTGTGTGTATGCAAAAAATATACAATCGTGTATTAAAAAAAATGTGTCAGCTCAGTATCTAGAAGATGCAAAAAGGGGTTGTGTGTGTGCGTGTATGTGAGTATTTGCGTTTGTACAGTGTTCAGAAAAAAAAAGTGAGACATCGCCGTGGCGGAGCCTTTGACCTCTCAGCGCCTTGATTAAGGAGAGGGGCATCCCTTTATCTCACTTTCAGTGAGAGGGTAGGAACCGTCGCTGAAGGGGAGACCGAGATGGGCCTCCCCAGGAGTGCGGGAGGCCACAGCCTCCTTTTCTGTTTTTTACGTTTTCAGTTTTTGCTTTTTGCTTTACTTTTTTTACTTTTGTTTATACTTCGAAACTTCTAAATATATAGATATTACAAAAAAAAACTCTATAAAATCACTTAAAAAATGTTGACCAAGCATTTTAAAAATGTTAGATGTGTATAGAGAAAATGTTTATCATGTATACAAAAAATGTATGAAATGTGTATAAATTTTTATCATCATGTATTTAAAGAATATTATCATTGAAAACCAAGAAAAAACAAAAAAGAACAATAAAACAAGGAAAATGTGTAAGAAAACGAAAAAGATAAAAACAATGAACAAACAAAAGAATAAATAAATGGAGAATAAATAAGGAAAGCAAACAAGAAAACGAAAGAAAAGGGGGGAGAAAAAATCCCCGTAGATAACCGAATATAAATGAAGGAAAAAACAGAAAAACCCAGTAAAAACTGGAAAAAGAAAATGGACCAGTGTGAAAGAACGTCTCTTTTTTCCTTCTAGTAAGTCGTGCCCTAGCTATTCTACATGAAGTCGGTGCTAGCGCAGTAGCTAATAGTGCCTTGACGAAGTAAGGAGGTCCCAGGATGGATCCCTTGCGAGGCAAATGGGCAGCGTGGATGACGAGGTAAATAATTGGAAAAAAAGTAGCTTGTGTCTGATGTGCAGTTCGGCAGAGGATACGTGAAAAATAATTGGAAAAAGGTAGCTTGTGTCTGATGTGCCGTTCGGCAGAGGATACGTGGAACCATGCGTTGATACAGTGCACAATGGCAAAATATGTGTGGTCACTTGTTAGATGAGGATCTGGTGGAGCTCATAATTGTATGTAGACATGATGATGCGAAGCTATGGCCGATAGAAGTCCAAGATCAATGGATCATCAAAGCTTTATGAGAACGGTAGTGACCTTATGGTCCTTATGGTGGGCACGAAGAAAAGCAATACCAGTCTCCTCTCACAACGTTCATGTTCATCAAGAATTACCTAGATAATCGAGCTGAAGTTTCAGGAAGGGCACAAGTGAGACTTCAAATTCCTCAAACTGAAGTGGAGTGGATTGCGCCACCCTCAATTACAATTAAGATACGTGTGGATGCAGCTATTGGCCGTCATGAAGATATGGGTGCTCTCGTTGCGTTATACCGAGACGAAACTGGCTGATTTGGGGGGCATCAGCAATCGTAGTCCGGATCTAATGTTGCCGAAGATTCTCGAGGCAATGGCAAGCAATGAAGCTCTATCCCTGGCTGTGGACCTTGCTTGTACTAAAACTGTTATTGCTACCAATGAGCCATTTGAAGGGTGAGTACCTTGGAACTTCTACGATTACTCTCTTCGTAAAAGAATATAAGAGTGTTTAGATCCTCAAAGTAGTGATCTAAACTTATATTTCTTTACAGAGGGAGTCTCATTCAAGAAGTAAAGAAGAAGATGAAAGGTTTTGCATCAGTTGAGATTGCCCATGAGAGGAGAAGCATGAACTTAGAAGCTCACAGTCTGGTGAAGGCTGCGACTACATTACCTTATGGTCGACATTTGGGCTGGTTAATAGGCCAGAGATTATCTATATTCCTCAAAACATTTGAGTTAAAAAGGTGTTTTTTTTTCGCGAGTTAATAAGGTGTTGTCAACCCTCGAGAAAAAGGGAGCGATGGGACCACCGAATATCCAGGCCGAGCTCAAATCGCTGTTGATGGTCATAGGTGGCTTAGTTTTACTATTTCTTGTATAGCAAGGCATGTCGATCGATTGATTGAGAGACTCTTCCAAATCCACTTAAATATCTCGATAAAATTTGCAGCACAAATTCTAAATCCATATAAAAAGAGATTTCTAATCCAAACACAGATGAATTGGGGTAAGTATTATCGCCGTGCATGTCGGTAAGATAGTGTTTTATAACCGCTTGATTACCCGGTAGCCCTATATTATCTGACTACACTTATTTAGATAGAGAAGGCAAAATACATATCGCTATAAATTTTGCGCACAAGCACGGTCACAGCTTGGTCAGTTGGAGGACGTTGATGGGGTTGACGAACGTGGGGTTGCCGGCGAACAGCGTCTCCGCGGCGATGGTGGACACGGCCTGCGTCGGGTGGTTGGCGTCCCAGAACAGGTAGCTGTCGCGGTTGCCGCACAGCGGGACCGTCTGGTTACACCCTGACGCCCCGAACGGCCCCTCGCCGCAGCACGCCGCCTCAAGCTCCGTGAAGCCTACAAGAGCAGGCCGGCAAAATCACAGTTAGAAAAGATCCACGGGCTATTTGCACCAGGAAAAGCCGTGCCAAGGCGATCTGCTTACTCCAGTCGGGCGTCTGTGGGTTGGCGAAGACGAAGGAGACCATGGTGAAGGCGTCTCCAAGGGAGTAGGCCATGCCAGGCAGCTCGTGGGCCAGCTCCTCCATCATCGCGGCCAGCAGCGGGTATGACCGGAGCGAGAGATCGTTGAGTGGGTCGAAGCAGCCCTGCGTGCCCATCTGCTCCAGCCGGCGCAGCCTCTGCGACGGAGTGCAGCCCAGCGGCGGGATGCTGACGATGCTGAACTTTCTCGCGCCCAGATGGTACAGTGCCTGCGCAGGATTATACATGTTCAGTTTGCAGTTCTTGTGGTTCGTCTGATGCTGTGGAGATGAACACAACTGCAGACGAATTGATTACCTTCAGATAGTCCTTGTAGGCGGCGACGAGACTGGCCAAGAACTTCCTGTCGTTGCTGCGGGAGAAAGAGTACTCGAACATGTCGTTGCTGCCGGTACTGATGAAGAAGATGGACTTGGAGAGGAGACTGGCCGTTCTCCTCGAGCCTGAACTCTGGTACATGTGCTTGACAACCGTCGCGAAGGACTCCACCTGCTGGGTCATCGGGATGACTTCACCAACCTGCACATAAAGTTCACATCATGTCATACGGTTGACGTTGAAATGAAAGTTAATTCGTAATGGCTAACAATGTAGAGTACCACTGAGCGGCCGGTGTGATCCCCAAGTCCGGACCCCGCTGAAGCGAAGTTGAGGCCCTTAAACATCTGTGATCTGACGGTACGCCTATTCAGGGAGAGGTACGCCGGCGGGCTCAGGGGGAAGCCAAGGAATTGAGCTGTTCATCATCGAATGGTGTAATTTGTTAAGCATTGCCGATCGAACTCGTGCTGAAGGAAGTGACTGCCGATCGAACAACTGCAATGCACATAGTACCTAGCCGGTCTGCCGTGTTGAAGCCATTGCTGAACCGGCCGGTGGGCTTGGAGGTCGGGAAGTCCACGCCGTACTGCGGGAAGTTGGCCCTGCCCTCCTTGCGCGTGCCGCCCAGGAAGTTGTTGTTGCCGACGTCGACGGTGGAGTCGCCGAACACGAAGATCGCGGGGACGAGCCGGGGCTGCCTCCCCTCGGCGTGCCTCGCCACGAGCACGAGCAGGCACAGAGCCAGGAGCACGTATGAGGCGGTTTGGTTGGCCATCTGGAGGCTCCGCTGCTTGCTGTGCCTGGGACTCTGTGTTCAGGTGCTGAATGTTTCATGGTACGTCATGAGGTATATATAGGTTCCAGGGAGCAGAATTTACCCAGCAGTTCTCATCGAGTTTATCGCCCGCAAGCTGGTGTTTTAGAGGGTTGTCTACTTGTAATTTCAGCTGACTGCGTGTCCTCATTATGCATCTTTTAAAGAGGTTTGAAGCTGTAGAACACGGCCGTATATTCAAACGAAATCAAAGAAATTTGTTCCAGATCGTTGTTAAACAAGTCCGGGCCTGCCGAAGGGTGCCCTGGCTGGAGGCCAGAGACGAGGAACCGCGACGGAGACGCCCGGCAGCCACACACTAACAGCTGGTGCGGCTTAGGACGGACCAGCTGGGTGCATGGGACCAAATCCGCAGGGCCTGCGTAACTGTAGTTACTCGTTTGGACCTTGCGTTCGGATTTAGCACTAGGTAGAGCATCTACTACCACAGGTCATCCCACTTTGTATTTGGCGCTTCAGGCGTCACCTGCAGGCGTTTTTACAAATGGCGCACGACCTCTGAAATGGCGCACTTCAAGGGCACGTAGGAAATGGGCCGGCCCATTTAGTTTGCCTTTTTTTTATGGAAGCTCCATCATCTGGTTTTGTGAAACTTCTAGAAGCTTGTTTAGTCGGTTTTGTAAAGCTTCTAGCCGGTTTTTTATCCTAGTTTCTGTTCCTTTTTTTCGTTTTCGTTTTATCTTCTAAAATCCACAAACTTATTATCAAACTCATGAACTTTTTCAAATTCGTGAATATATTTCAAACCTGAGGACTTTTCACCAATTCATGAACAATTTAAATCCACAAACTTTTTTAGACTCAAGTACTTTTCTCAAAATGTTTAGATTTGCAAACTTCTTTCAAATTTGTGCCCTTCTTTTCAAATTCATGAACTTTTTCAATTTCATAAGCTTCTTTTAAATTCGCAGAATTTTTTCAAATTCATGAAAATTTTAATTTTGAAAACTTTTTAAAAATTCAGGAACTTTTTTCAATTTTTTATTTTTTTCCGAATTTATGAACTTTTTTCAATTTCTTGAATTTTTTCAGATACATGGTTTTTTCTCAAAAGTCAATGGTCGATGGTGAATCAGTTAACAGTCAGCATCAAACCGAAGGTGGGGATGATCCAAGCGAACAGAGTGACTCGCGTTGTTAGGTTGCGACCCATCTGGTGTCATGCGAGTGTTGAGATTTTGGGTGCTTAAGGCACCAATTAGGAGGTCTCCTTGGTCACTGTTCGGTAATGAAATTGCCATCCAAGCGGACTCCTATACGCAGTCCAAACGCCTGGGTTGTCTTGCACCCCCAAAACCTAGCCCATATATGGGGCGAATACGAGGATGCCTGGACGTACGTGTCCGCCATGTCGGACTGACGGGCAAGTCCCACATCAAAACCCATCGGTCCGCCGGGAAAATAATGTAAAGTTAATTGGGTAAATATTCATAATCATTCGGGCGAAGTATATTAACATGCCAATCACTTCTAGGCCAACCTTCAATACAAGACCGAATACAATCACTTATTGTATGTTTGCTCTATTTTACAATCTTCACAAATTCAGAATTTGAGCGCAAGTATGAGTTTATGCCCTAATCAAGGCAAAGAGAAAATAACGTTGGGAGTTAAAATAAATGAAGAAGAAGAAAGTCTTGCAACAACGCAGTTGACCATTAGGACAAGAGGAAGACCTTATGATTGATATTGTGCAAGTACACTACTAGGGAAAACCCTAGCAGTAGCGCGGGTATAATGCCTATCAATAGCGCTGAGTACAGCGCTACTAGTAAGGCGCTACAGCAAAAGGTTAGCAGTAGCGTATGTTAACCCACGCTACTGCTATATCGACTTAGTAGTAGCACTTTCATCAAATAGCGCTACTGGTAATTACTAGTAGCGCTTCTCCCAGCCCGCGCTACTACTATTATTCCGTATTTTACTTTTATTTCATGTTGTATTCATACACCTTTATACAAGTTTTCATACAGCAGCAATTTAGAGGTTTTTTTTACATTATAATGAGTTATTACATCACAGGGTGAAAGAATCGTGGACTAGTTTCAAGTGGATGGACATCCACTTGAAACTAATCCGCGGTTCTTTCACCCAATAATATAATAAATATCATCATCATATCATTAACGACTTATCATCATAATACATCATTGTCATATAAAACCTCCTCATGATCATCGTTTTCATCAATGAGACATCACATAGCAAGTTGGTCACTAGTCATAATCACAACTACTCCTCATCATCAACTCTAACACATTGTACCACATAATAAACATATTGTACCTCATAGGACCTACTACATTCTCTTAGGACCTACTATATTCTCTAAGGTAAAATAGCAAAAAACAAGATAGCCCCTGAATTTCCATTATGGAGAATGGAGATTATCGTGTCTCCAATTCTTGCCTTTTGCTTAATGTTGCTTCCAAGAACCTCCTTATGATTGTCCAAACATTTTTTCCATTCTTTGATTAGCATGTGTTCACCGGTTTTAGAAATCCGATATGCACAGGTGAGATCTGTAGGATGGCCTGGCTGTATGTTCAGAACATCAAGGCGACCATTCTGATACATCAGATGAGGCACACAATCCATCGGGATTTTTTGTTGAAAAACATAGTAATAACTTCGTAGTTAGCAATGATGTACTAGTTTTAGAAGTATGCAAAAGATGCACGGGTTTCGTAATAGTAAAAAATCTTATCAGGGTATCTCCATAGAAGTTACCGTGGTTCAACACGTGCACTAGTGGCACGTATTCACCATAATTTGGAGGAGTTTGATAATAGGTATTGTAATTCTCAAGATCAGTACAAAATGCGATCAGATGATTTTTCTCCTTATAAGTTAATTCGGAGCCATCGGTGTAGTGGGTTTTGTCTACCATCTTCCGCACATTCTTTGAAGAATGAAAATAAGTTGTCAATGTAAATAAGTTCTCAACTATTTTGAAATAAACAATATAAATTAGTTAATAACTATGTTTGAGAAACTCACATAGCGGTAGAATCGGAAGCGTATCAACAAGGACCCAAATGTCCATATTGTGTCAGGATCACCAAGATCCATGGTGACAATCATATCCTCATAAAAACCATACATCTTGCAAAGTGCTTCCCAATTTTGGCAACCAAAATGGGTTACGCTCCGGGAATTGTACAGATTTACTTCAAAATCCATATCATGATGGGTCCTTAGGTGTATTTTCTTTGTTTCAAAATTTTCATCGTCTTCAAAACCCATCATCTCCAAGAAATAGCGTCTTGCATGGCATGGGATAAGCTAGTCGAATTGTAAAAGATGAAAATTAGACGTTGAAATAGTTGAAGTCGTGCTTAATTACGAAAAAACACTTGTCGTCGTTGCGTACCGTTTCAACATCGAAGGTCTCCTCGAGCTTAATGCTGAAGCGCCGATCTTCATCCAGGTGAGGCCTGTCGCACAGACCTCGATCGTCGTGGCACCAGCTGCACTCCCCCAGAAGACTTTCGTCGTCCGAGTACGACATTCCCTACGTTCATAATTCAAAGATTAAACTTGTACAATTAAATATATGTACTAAAAAACCTAAATTAGATCATTATTATTCATCATGGGTTGACTATCAGTCTGTCGAAATGTCGTTTAATTATTTTTTGAGAAAATCCAGGCCACTCGATATTTCCTGCATATTCTAGCACAAGTCATGCCAGAATTCACGAAAAAATCCGGCATGACCTTTCCTAAAAAAAGGACATATCGAGCGCCTGAAATTTGCCATAACGGAAATTAATCAACACTCCGGCAAAACATAAGCCACTCGGAGGTGTAACCTGAACATGACCGGCCACTTGGGCAACCACATATCCTATTTGAGCAACACAAGATATACATGTTTTTATCTACATCATATCTTATAGGACTCATATTGACATGGAGATTTGGCCGGTCTCACCTCAAGGTCGGAGGGGGTCGGTGACGGGGACGGCGGCGGGGATGATGGAGGGGCTCCTTGACTTCTGCAAAAACAAAAACCCTATAAGTTATCACTAATACATCCCGAATAATTGCTTAAACTAAAAAAATAACAACAAATATGACATGTTCAACTAGTTCTATTAATTCAACTAGTTCTTACTAAATATAAACTTACTATAAATAGAAAAAACTAGTTCTCTCTAAAAATAAACTAGTTCAACTAGTTATATTAATTTTCTTACTAAAAATACATTAATTCTATTAATTCAACTAGTTCAACTAGTTTATTAATTTACTTACTAAACAAGTTCAACTAAAACTAAACTAGTTCAACTAGTTTATTAATTTACTTACTAATTATTTTAAACACTTACTAAAAACAGTAAAAAAAACTACATTATACAATAGTAAAAAACATCCACTATTAACCATACTGCCCTAGTTAACTAGTACCATCACTACTACTAATTAACATCTACTACTACTAAAAATCATTATCTATAAACCCTAAATTAACATCTACTACTACTAAAAAACATCTACTAACTAAGCAGAGAGAGAGAGGGGGTGGGGGAGGGGTGGGGGGCTTACAGAGAGGGGAGAGACGGTGGCGGGGAGGTGCTCGGCGACGGAGGTAGAGGCGGCGAGGGCGGGCTCGGGATCGGGAGGCGGCGGTCCTGGGCAGGCTCGGGCGGCGGCGGTGAGGTCGAGGGCGGCGACGGTGAGGTCGAGAGCGGCGGCGGGCGGCAGCGGTGAGGTTGAGGGCGGCCTCGGGCGGCGGCGGTGAGGGCAGACTCGGGCTCGGGCGGCGGCGACAGAGGAGTTAGGCGAAAGGAGGACTTAGCAAAATTTTGAGCCCGCAGGTGGTTAAGTCGAACTAGCAGTAGCGCTCTTAAGGAAACGCGCTAGCTAAGTTAGCTATAACGCGTTTTAGGAAAAAACGCTACTGCTATAGGAAGCAGTTATTTATTTTGTTTATCCTTACATTTTCTTTTTTTCATTTCTCTGTTTCCTACTTCTTTCATTTTCATTTACTTTTCTATTTTTTTTATTTTTCATTTCTTTCTTAGCAGTAGCGCTCTACGCAGGAAACGCGCTGCAACAACGACCATAGTGCTAGAGCGCTTCGTGCGGAACCGCTACTACTTTTCCTAGCCTACCGCCAACACGGTGGGATTAGCACTTTTTGTTGCACACGCGCTACTGCTATAGTTGTAGATATAGCGCGCTTTCCTGGAACGCGCTACTACAAAGTAGCAGTAGCGCCCTATTTTAACCAGCGCTACTGCTATACCTCTCTGTATAGGCTTTTCCCTAGTAGTGGTAGTATGGATTGCCATGCAACTATGATGCACATAGAGCTATATATAAATGAAAAGCTTGCATATGAACTAATGGGGGGCGCCTCCAACTTGCCTGCTCACGAAGACCTAGAGCTCATTTGCCGAGGCTCATCAATGAAATATATAAGCCAAGTTCTATAATGTGAAATTCTCCACTAGTATATATGAAACTCATGGACTATCAACAATGAAATGCAATGAAGCTATGCTACTTTGAAGCACTTACGGAAATTTTCAACCATGAACACTTAGTGCTACTTTGAAGCATTTTATATGTGTACTCTAAAAAGATAATGGTGTTGCTCCTTCTCTTTCACACTTTTTTGTTCCACCTTCGCACACCTTTTTTATCCTTTCTCTCTCTTTGTTGGATCTTTATTTTCTCTCAAGCTAAAAGCAACAACTATAATGATCACTACATTTTATTCAACTTCATCTAAATGCAAACATAGGTCTTTCTATGAACATGAAAGGACCCCTCTATATGTTGCCTCTGGCAGTATACTGGGATATGCAATGATCTAGCGTGGCAATATCTATAATGGAAAATTCGAAAGCCATAAAATGAAATGCTAGCTATAATGATTGGGCAATGCATATGACAATGACCTTCTTAGGGGGGCAACAAATTCTAGATCATCCTAGAGCTGGGGTTCTCACCTACCACCATCTTCCTCCTCTTCGTCGCCGGGGCGAGGGCTTGTGACCCAGGATACCGATCCCCCGCAATCCTATGGATCGGGGATGAGCACTCGAGCAGTACAAACACCAAAGGTTAGAGTAGGGTCATACCTCCTCCCGGAGGGCCTAAACCTAGAGTAAACTCTCTTTCTCATATCTTACCATCTTGATTCACCGCTGCACACCCTACAAAACTGTTGGTCTCGAAACCTCGACATCTCCAAGAGAAAAAAATTACATAGTAATAAATGAAGGAAATATGCCCTAGAGGAAATAATAAAGTTATTATTTATTTCCTTATATCATGATAAATGTTTATTATTCATGCTAGAATTGTATTAACCGGAAACATAATACTTGTGTGAATACATAGACAAACAGAGTGTCGCTAGTATGCCTCTACTTGACTAGCTCGTTGATCAAAGATGGTTATGTTTCCTAGCCATAGACAGGAGTTGTCATTTGATTAACGGGATCACATTATTAGGAGAATGATGTGATTGACTTGACCCATTCCGTTAGCTTAGCACTCAATCGTTTAGTATGTTGCTATTGCTTTCTTCATGACTTATACATGTTCCTATGACTATGAGATTATGCAACTCCTGTTTACCGGAGGAACACTTTGTGTGCTACCAAACGTCACAACGTAACTGGGTGATTATAAAGGTGCTCTATAGATGTCTCCGAAGGTACCTGTTGGGTTGGCGTATTTCGAGATTAGGATTTGTCACTCCGATTGTCGGAGAGGTATCTCTGGGCCCTCTCGGTAATGCACATCACTTAAGCCTTGCAAGCATTGCAACTAATGAGATAGTTGTGGGATGATGTATTACGGAACGAGTAAAGAGACTTGTCGGTAACGAGATTGAACTAGGTATTGAGATACCGACGATCGAATCTCGGGCAAGTAACATACCGATGACAAAGGGAACAACGTATGTTGTTATGCGGTCTGACCGATAAAGATCTTCATAGAATATGTGGGAGCCAATATGAGCATCCAGGTTCCGCTATTGGTTATTGACCGGAGACGTGTCTTGGTCATGTCTACATAGTTCTCGAACCTGTAGGGTCCGCACGCTTAATGTTTCGATGACAGTTATATTATGAGTTTATATGTTTTGATGTACCAAAGGTTGTTCGGAGTCCCGGATGTGATCACGGACATGACGAGGAGTCTCGAAATGGTCGAGACATGAAGATTGATATATTGGAAGCCTATATTTGGATATCGGATGTGTTCCGGGTGAAATCGGGATTTTACCGGAGTACCGAGGGGTTACCGGAACCCCCCTGGGGCTTAATGGGCCATAGTGGGCCTTTGTGGAGAAGAGGAGAGGCGGCCAGGGCAGGGCCGCACGCCCCTCCCCCCTAGTCCGAAGATGACATGGAGAGGGGGGCGGTGCCCCCCCTTTCCTTCCTCTTTCCCTCCTCTTTCCCCTCCACTCCTAATCCAACTAGGAAAAGGGAGGGAGTCCTACTCCCGGTGGGAGTAGGACTCCACCTGGCGCGCCCCTCCTGGCCGGCCGCACCTCCCCCCTTGCTCCTTTATATACCGGGGCAGGGGGCACCCTAGAGATACAACAATTGATCGTTTGATCTTTTAGCCGTGTGCGGTGCCCCCCTCCACCATAGTCCACCTCGATAATACTGTAGCGGTGCTTAGGCGAAGCCCTGCGTCGGTAGAACATCATCATCGTCACCACACCGTCGTGCTGACGAAACTCTCCCTCAACACTCGGCTGGATCGGAGTTCGAGGGACGTCATCGGGCTGAACGTGTGCTGAACTCGGAGGTGTCGTGCGTTCGGTACTTGATCGGCCGGATCGTGAAGACGTACGACTACCTCAACCGCGTTGTGCTAACGCTTCTGCTTTCGGTCTACGAGGGTACGTGAACAACACTCTCCCCTCTCGTTGCTATGCATCACCATGATCCTGCGTGTGCGTAGGAATTTTTTTGAAATTACTGCGTTCCCCAACAATAAAATCTTGATAAATCATACCATTTTAACTTATGATACGTTTTATGAATGCATTGCCAAGGATAGAAAAGTTTGAACACATGATTTCAGAAATGTCATCCACGGCCGAGTAAAGAAATGATATCTATTTCTGAACAAGTTGCTACGTGGTTTAGGGCAAGAAGTCCACTCTCATTACATATGAAAATTGCTTTTGAATCCCGGGATTCATGGAGCCCGGGTTTTAGAAAAAATTAAAAACCTTATTCTCACATATATAATACATCTCTGTAAATTTTTATGATGAAATACGTTGTTGTTCATGTTGGGAATCGTAGCATAATTTAAAATTTTCCTACGCTCACCAAGATGCATCTATGGAGTCTACTAGCAACGAGGGGAAAGGAGTGCATCTACGTACCCTTGTAGATCGCGAGCGGAAGCGTTCCAATGAACGTGGATGACGGAGTCGTACTCGCCGTGATCCAAATCACCGATGACCGAGTGCCGAACGGACGGCACCTCCGCGTTCAACACACGTACGATGCAGCGACGTCTCCTCCTTCTTGATCCAGCAAGGGGGAAGGAGAGGTTGATGGAGATCCAGCAGCACGACGGCGTGGTGGTGGATGTAGCGGGTCTCCGGCAGGGCTTCGCCAAGCTTCTGCGAGAGAGACAGAGGTGTTGCAGGGGAGGAGGGAGGCGCCCAAGGCTGTAGGTTGCTGCCCTCCCTCCCCCCCTTTATATAGGCCCCCTTGGGAGGGGGGGCCGGCCAAAACCCATCTAGGGTTGGGGGGGCGGCGGCCAAGGGGTGGAAAGGGGTGCCTTGCCCCCCAAGGCAAGGGGGAAGTCCCCCCACCCTAGGGTTCCTAACCCTAGGCGCATGGGGGGAGGCCCATGGGGGGGCTCCCAGCCCACTAGGGGCTGGTTTCCTTCCACTTTCAGCCCATGGGGCCCTCCGGGATAGGTGGCCCCACCCGGTGGACCCCCGGGACCCTTCCGGTGGTCCCGGTACAATACCGGTAACCCCCGAAACTTTCCCGGTGGCCGAAACTTGACTTCCTATATATAATTCTTCACCTCCGGACCATTCCGGAACCTCTCGTGACGTCCGGGATCTCATCTGGGACTCCGAACAACTTTCGGGTTTCCGCATACATATATCTCTACAACCCTAGCGTCACCGGACCTTAAGTGTGTAGACCCTACGGGTTCGGGAGACATGCAGACATGACCGAGACGCCTCTCCGGTCAATAACCAACAGCGGGATCTGGATACCCATGTTGGCTCCCACATGCTCCACGATGATCTCATCGGATGAACCACAGTGTCGAGGATTCAATCAATCCCGTATGCAATTCCCTTTGTCAAACGGTATGTTACTTGCCCGAGATTCGATCGTCGGTATCCCAATACCTTGTTCAATCTCGTTACCGGCAAGTCTCTTTACTCGTACCGCAATGCATGATCCCGTGACTAACGCCTTAGTCACATTGAGCTCATTATGATGATGCATTACCGAGTGGGCCCAGAGATACCTCTCCGTCACACGGAGTGACAAATCCCAGTCTTAATCCATGCCAACCCAACAGACACTTTCGGAGATACCCGTAGTGCACCTTTATAGTCACCCAGTTACGTTGTGACGTTTGGCACACCCAAGGCACTCCTACGGTATCCGGGAGTTGCACGATCTCATGGTCTAAGGAAAAGATACTTGACATTGGAAAAGCTCTAGCAAACGAAACTACACGATCTTTTATGCTATGCTTAGGATTGGGTCTTGTCCATCACATCATTCTCCTAATGATGTGATCCCGTTATCAACGACATCCAATGTCCATGGTCAGGAAACCGTAACCATCTATTGATCAACGAGCTAGTCAACTAGAGGCTTATTAGGGACATGGTGTTGTTTATGTATCCACACATGTATCTGAGTTTCCTATCAATACAATTCTAGCATGGATAATAAACGATTATCATGAATAAGGAAATATAATAATAACCAATTTATTATTGCCTCTAGGGCATATTTCCAACAGTTCAAGCTACAAAACAATCACATCTTTCTGGCACATGCACTATTCACTATAAAAGTACTTCCTTCGTCCTATAATATACTCCCTCCGTTTTAAAATGGATGACCCATCTTTGTACTAACTTTATACTAAAGTTAGTATAAAGTTGGGTCATCTATTTTGGAACGAAGGGAGTAAGATGTTATTACAACCAATATATTACATTGGTTGTAATAACATCTTAAATTATGAGACACATGGAGTATATGATTTTGTATTTCATACAGATCACACGAAAGCATATTTGATCAGGGCAGCGCCACGGGAAGAAAGGGAAGAGCAGGGCGGCGCCATGAGGAGGAAGGGAAGGAGAGGAGCGGCAGGGGAGACATCGCTGCGGTGGAGAAATTGGTTAAGAAAAAGAGCGCGTCGTGTAGCTAATCTCATCTCTGACCAAGTCGCACCCGCAGGTGGGTGGGACTCGCAACAACATGATCCATCGTGTGGCCAGGAGCGATTCAGCCAGTGAACGCGTGCACACTTGAAGTAATTGGGGAAAAACAAATGATGTAAAAATACTAGAATAAATTTAATTAAATTTTAGTTCATTCGGATATACAGTACTACATACGAACCTCGAGAAGTAATTAACCTGCATTACAGAGATGGCACCATTTTGATCTTTAGATTCCACACTACGCCAGGCGCCCACCTAATAATACACAAATGAAACCAGAGACGAACATCACTGTGCATACATATCCTACACACAAACATCACCATCACAGACACGTAAACCAAACCTAATAACGCAGCAGACGCGACCGCGCACGCGGCCCGTGCGTGCTCTATCTAGCACTGGTCCTCCGCTAGCTGCCTGAAATTTACGGGCGCTGCGAAGTGCAGCGAGCCGTTGTAGATGGCGGCGGCGGCGAGCTTGGACGTGGCGTGCGTCGGGTGCAGCAGGTCCCAGAAGAGGTACTCGTGCCGGTTGTCGCACAGCGTGGCGTTGGGCGTGCAACCCGACTTGCCGTTGAACTTGCCGGAGCCGCAGCACGCCGTGGTCACCTCCTTGAACCCTGCACAACCAAAGTCGCCATCAGCCTCTGAAGTCTGAACTTTTGGCCTGACGAACGCATTTGTAACGACCAGTTCTCGTATGGTAAATCAAGCTGATGTACCTAGTCTTTGGGGGTGCTTCATGATGCTCTGCACGACGGCGTGGGAGCTCCCAATGGAGTACTTGAGGCCGCCCAAGCTGACGCTGAGGCCATGCATGGCGTCCTTGACGCCCTTGTTGAGCCCACGGGTCAGCTCGTTGAGGACGTCGATACAGGCACCGAGAGGGTGCAGGCTTCTCGGGTAGGGGCAGCACCCGATTGGCGGGACGTCGATCACGGCCAACTTCCTCGCCCCGAGGCCGAACAGAGCCTGCCATACAGGACACGTCCATTCCGGTGAGATCTTACATCTTAGGCCCATATTGCAATAAGTACTGTAGTGACAAGAGGCTGGTAAAATAAATATACCTTCACATGACTTTTGTACTGCGAAACGAGGTTGGCGGTGAACATCTGCTTCTGCGCGGCCGTCGGCGTGCTGTTGGCCGAGAAGAAGGCGAAGATGTCGTTGCCGCCGGTGCTGATGAGGAACAGGGACCTCGACAGCACGGTGTCGGCCGCCTCTTTGCCGATGCACGCGGAGATGTTGCATCGGAGAGTGGCGAACTGCTCGACCTGCTTGCTCATCGCGACGATGGAGTCCCCCTGCACGAAATCGTGGCTTGAACATTACTGGGCATTCGTAAATTAACAGCGCAGCACGTTCACTACTTAGGTTAGCGTCTACCATTCGGCATGAATGGTGAGCTATCTCAAAAACAATGAACTTCAGGTAGCGTCTTACCGTCGTGTCAAGAATGCCTGATCCTGCAGAGGCGAAGTTTGCTCCCAACAGCCCTCGCGCGATCTGCCTGTTGGTTCTGTTGGCCACCGAGAGGAACGGCGGGGGGCTGCGCTTGAATCCCATGTTCAGAGCTGCCAAAGTCGACACAGAATTTTGGTCACCAGTTGTGTGCCAAAACACATGCTGCTTTAGAAATTATACCCCTTGCAGAACCTCAGAAGGGTACTTTCTAATTTGCCCCCATGACCAATCGTTCTTGTACTTGAATGAACTTCTTTTTGTATTTCTCATCAGAAAGTAGAAAAATTGCTTCACTGTCAAATATACTTATGTACAAAGATATAGAACACAACAAGTTCAAGTTTTCAAACGAAAAAAAGGTGTACCTAGTTGGTGACCAAAATCTGAAAACAGCACTGTGCCATGTTTTACCACACCTTGCTTTACCATTCCTTAATTTTTCAAAGCAGCTATGAATAGTTTTTATTTGGGAAAGTGTAATATATTAATATCAAGATGATACGAACTATTCAGTGCCTACAACAACGCACTATCAAGACCTAGCCGAAACATTAAGGATGCACATAGCTAAAAAAGACAAAACAAGAAGAAGTAAAAAATAAAGAAAGTTGGTTGTCACCAACGACAAGCAACAAGCCGCAACACCAACCACTATCCTTGAAAACACACGAACTACGAGGAAGGTTCTTCGAAAGCAACATCATTAGGAAGGGCCGACACACAAGGATCGCCATCGGCCGATGCAGCCACTGAAGGTCAGATCTTAGGTTTTCACCCCAGAAACCATGTCCGAAGAATCTCCAAAGCAACGCGTTCATCAAGGAAACAGTGTGTAAAGAGCTAAACGCCGCCATTGCCTGGTGCAACCATCAAAGGTTTGGACCTTGAGATTTCACCCTGGGACTCCAGATACTATACTCAAGAGAGCACCACCTAGCCAAAGACACCGTGTGCTGCCACCACCACTTGTCGAAGAAGACGATGTTGCATGAAGGGGTACACCCACGCTCCATTATCACGGGAAATTGAAATCGAACCGTTTAATGGCATACATGCCAGGAGATTACCTCCCACGTGCGAATCCCTGCCATGGACATCACCACACACTCAAGGCGGTCAACCACACGAGGCTTTCCCCCTGCGGCACCGACCAGCGGCGGGAGAGGGAGAAGACGATGAGTAGGGCTACGACGCGTCAGTTGAGGCGGCGCCTGTATCGCTCGGTCCCGACAGCGCAAGAGCGCATATTTGCATAGAAATCTAGAAGGGTGAAGAAACAAAATGTGGTGGAGATCTCTGACTGACCACACACATTGTGGATTTGCCATGTGTGGTTTACACTTTGAAGGCCTCTTTTGCAAGGATTCAATAAATAAATGAATAGAAAGTTAGAAACACACATAAATTGAATGTCATGCTATTTGAAATCCTACATGAATCTAAAACACATGCATAAGTAATAGAAGCTGTTTGATTGCGCCCCAGAAAAAGCATAGTTTTCAGTGGATGTCATAGTTGACTCAAAGCCCGTTTCGGGACCAAAAAAGTTGACTCAAAGATTTTTTTCTCAAAAGGTCTTGCGTCTTGCTACGAAAATCCATTGATGAAATTGCAATGTAGAAAACCGGTCCATAGAAATTTGTTAAACCAAACAGACATTGAATAAATAAATAACTATGGATCAGGATGTAATTTTTATTATTTTTGGTGTTCATTGTATTACCATGATTGAAGATAAATAGGTTGGAAGTTTCTCGGAAAAAAAAACTATTGATTGGAATCCCTAGAGCCAAAGAGGCCAAACGCACTCAACAAGAAAGAAAGGCCAAACGCTTAAACAAATGCAGGTCTGCAATATCTGCATGCTCTGAACTGAACTATACACTCAAACAGTCAAGACTGTACTCAGACTGTCTCAGTTATGCGCCCCGCGCCAAACGACCTCTCTCGAGACGAAAGACTGGTCCCTCCACTGCACTGCGGGACGCTGCCACGCTTTGCGAGACTTGGCTTCCCAGCGTCTGCGCCACCTTCATCGCGTAGGGAAGCGAGACGCGGTCACAATGATTACGTACAGGCCAGTTCTCTTCTTTTTTTTGGGCGAGGTCAGTTCTCTACAGTATGTACTCCAATTTGGCTCTTGGCAACAAAAAGTTTCTAGTACAAATGTCATTAAATTTGAAAAAAATAATAGATGTTCTCGTTCTATGAGATACTAAATTTTTATGAGGAAAGCATTCGGCGGCTAAATGGCTCTCGAGCTCATCTACTCCTGCGCATAAACAGTAAAATAGAAAATACTACTAGGAAAATTAAGAATTCTTTTACATGGAAGATGTTTGTGTGTGTGACGTGAGGTTCGTGTCAAGCTCACTTGGACATCTGATCAGTTTTTTTTTTTGAAACGGAGGCAAAAGATTTGCCTCATCCATTAAATAAGAGGAGAATAGAGTTTGACAGATTGCAAGTGACCTTATAAAAAAAACCGCATGGCAATTACTCTCGTACAACAATACGCCCTAGTTTCTTAGCACCCGCTGTAACCCATAGGTTGGCCTCAAGCAAAATATTTTGAAGAAGAATAGGCGGTGGCGCACTCTTGTGGCGAAACACCCGGGTGTTTCTCTCATTCCAAAGAGTCCAAGAGACGAGCATGGTGAGGGAGGCCATCGCTCGTCTGTCTGGATTTCGCATGTCGGTTCTTCTATCCCACCAACGCATAAGAGAGTCCTCAAGGTGCCAATCGGAGGTGTCAATGTGCGCAAGACCAAACTTGTCAATGACTGATCACCAGAGTCGAATGGAGAAGCGACACTTGATGAAAAGGTGGATGCCTGATTCTTGCTCCCTCTTGCAAAGTGGGCAAAGCCCACAATTTTCCCAACCACGCCGCTCCAACCGGTCCGCAGTCCAAATCCGGTCTTGCAAGGCCAGCCAAGCGAAGAATTTGACCTTAGGGGGAGCCCAAGCTTTCCAAACCATGTAGTGAATGGGCGAGTGCGTTAGGCCAAGAAATTGCGCCTTATAAGCAGTGGCCGCCGAGTATATCCCATCTACAGCATGTTTCCAGACAATGTCATCCTCAACCTGGTCGTCAAGGTGAACGTCATGCAAAAGTGTCCAGAGCGAGAAAAGCTCTCGGATGTGGGCGGCAGAGATAACCGTGTCATGCTTGATGTGAGTCATCCAAGCGTTCCCGCGTATGGCTTCTCGCAGCTTCCAGCTCTTTCTTTTCGCGGCTTGATAGATAAGCGGGGCAACATCCTTGGGCTTGCGACCAAGCAACCACGGGGCGTCCCAAAAAGGTGTTTTAGCACCATTTCCGACGATGATTGTGGTTGAGGCATAGAAGAAATCCAGGTCGTCCTCGGTGCAAGGGTTGCCCAATCCAACCCAAAGTTTGTTAGGCTCCTTCCATTCGAACCAAAGCCACCTCAGCCGCAGAGCCCGAGCAAACTTGTCGGTGTTGAGGACCCCAAGGCCTCCATAATTTGTGGGCCTGCAGACCACGTCCCAGTTGACCTTGCATTTTGCACCAGACGTCTTGTCTGAACCAGACCAGAGGAAGGCCCTCTCCACCTTGTTGAGATTATGGAGTGTGCCCTGCGGCACAATGAGAGGCGTGATGGAGAAGACCGCTTGAGAGGTGATGACCGATCTGACAAGGGCAGTGCGTCCAATGGTTGTGATGGTTTGTCCTTCCCAAGTTACCAACTTCTCGGCCGCCTTGTCTTCGAGATATTGGAAGTCGACTTTACGGAGTTGCCTGACCGAGAGCGGGAGGCCTAAATATTTTATTGGGAACATGGCGCGGGTCGCCGGGATGCTACTCAGAATATGCCCTAGCGGAAGATGATTGCATCGAATGGGCACCACCGAGCTCTTGTGGAAGTTGGTGCAAAGGCCTGTCACCTCGCCGAAACCCCTTAGGATGGCAGAGAGGTTGTCAACGTCCCTCTTAATTGGGGCCATAAAGATGGCCGCGTCGTCCGCATAGAGGGAGGTTCTCATCATGGCACCTCGCCCGCGTATCTTTGTAAGATGCCTTTATGAGTTGCGGTGGCAAGGATTTGTTGAAGGGGGTATCCGATAAGTTCTCATTCTCAGCAAAAAAAAAAAAAAACTAAGGTTTGTGACAAAGTTATTGTTCATGTAAAAAATAAAGGTCTGTGAAAAAGTTTACTGTTCTTACACTATTCAGGACCAATTTTTTTTTTGTTAGAGCTGCTTAGATGTTTAAATGCGCTGAAATTTGACACGGGCCTCACACACTAAAATATCCTTCCTGCAAAAATATCAGAATGCCTTGAATGTTTTTAGTACTTTTTTTACTTTACTGTTCATCAAGATCAAGTGAGCTCAGATGCAGAAATGGATATTCGGAGAAAAGCTAAGCATTTTGACGTGTGAAAAAAAAATGAACGTCAAATGTTACACTTAATTAGTTTTTCACCAACAAAACACTGCTATCCCGTTTTGTCTGAAAATTTCCATTAAAAATCAGAATTTTATTTACTTTTTATTTTGATTTTACTGTTCATCCGCCCAGAGCCAAAACGGCCATCCCTGTTTTTCAACCTTTTTCTACTTGGATGTTGAAATGAGGTAGCACGCCACCGGATCAAATTAGGCAAAACAAACACACATATAATGAACTTGCTCACCAGTCACGATCACACAAGCTAGGAACGGACGGACGGCATGCCTGAATCGCTCAAAACCATGCCCACGCAACAGGCGAGGTACTGTTGGAGCGTGCAGAGGCGAGCAAGAGGCATCGAATTCAGCTCCGGCTTAAAGCGGTGGCACCCTTTCAGTCCTCTGTTTCCCATCAACTTCGCGTTTGATTCATCGTCCACAATGAACTGAAACGGCCGATCCATGCTCTTGCCCGCCAAACAGCGCATTCCAATTTCAGACTTCAGAGCCAACGCAGAAGGAGAAGCTCGAACGCTTGGCAGTTCACCGGTTGGGCAGCTATGCAGACATGGCGCCGCCACCGTAAGCTACTCCAAGCCGGTGTAAGCTGCAGCTAAGCTAGTTGCGACTTGCGAGAGAGACATGCAGAGAAGGGCGGAGCACATTTTTCAGGGCGCGCGCCGCGCACACACGTACCTAAGAAGTCGATGCCGTTGTAGCCATTGCTGAAGCGGCCGGTGGGGCGCGAGGTGGGGAAGTCGACGCCGTTGTGCGGGAAGTTGGCCCGCGGCACCGCGCTGCCCGGCAGGTAGTTGTTGCTGCCGACGTCGGCCGTGGAGTCCCCGAACACGTACATCGCCGGCACCTTCGCTGCCGCCTCCGCCTCCGCCGCCGCGCAGAGGGTAGCGAGGGCCAGCAGCACCGGCACTATCCGCGCCGGCGACGCCGTGGCCATGGCTGGAAGGTGGTGGCTGTCTGTCTGATACTACTCAACTTCTCTAGCCTAGAGCCGCTCGGTGCAGCACTGCGGTGTACTTGATGGCCGGCTATACCCTTCTTTCTTTAGCTTTGGGAGAGGGCCGCCGAGTCCGGCAGCGCACTTTAAAGGGCGGAGATGGCAGTGGCAGGCTATAGTGGAACCCTTTAAGATCGGTAGGGTACCAATAAGGCGTGGCACGGCACTAGCGCTGGTAGTAGGAGCAGTACAAAGTTGGCTTTGGTAAAGAAAGACGCCACCGCCATGGCCCCTCGACTTGACGACGCAGTCATCGTCGACGGAGGGCTCGCTCGAGTGTATATTCTTCATGTACTACTCATGGATCTTGTTTTCTGTTGCCACAGAGGAACTGAAATGGGAAAGAACAAGAGCAGGGATGGGATGGCGATCTTGTACTCCGTGGAAAGGCATATCTCTCGACATACTTCTCCAGCCAACTTCATGATGGGTTCCTATTCCGTGATGTTTCAGCCCCTGTCAATCGTTGTAGTTCTACGTCTTCGTATACGTTTTTTCGATAAAGGATGAATTTTATTAGCTCAAAGAGAAGCATCAAAAGGATACAAACCCAAAAAGCACACAGCCGGCCACGTCTTCGTATACTGTCTTGACCAGATAGAAATACTGAGGCTACTGATTTTTGAGAGAAGATCCCCGGACCCATGCCGGTAACTTGGCTTAACTAGAACTAATTGCTTCTACCAGTACACTTGTCATTAAGAATATATTCTGCTAGCACCTAACATTCTTAGGCAGATTTGACCTCATCGACTCGTCTGTACAGGGGCAGCTAGCTACACGTTTACAAGCCTTCAAGGATGGGAAAAACATCCGGAATCTAATGCTACAGCGGTTAATTAATTTCGATGTGTGCAAGTGCAGCATCTGAATAATTGAAGCAAGCTGGAGCATGAAGGCTGGACACCCAAGGTTGCGGTAGCCTATTCTTCTACGTTTAAAGCGTCTAATAATTCTCTCTTTACGCCTAGCTGTTTTCATATTGTTCTTACCATTACTTACAACTGAAGCTAGGGGTGGCAGATCAGATGCAGCGGGCAGGGAAAAGAAGATCCTGTGCACATATACTTTGCGTCACTCTTTTTCCTTTTTGAAAGCAACAAAAATAAAACGACAGCAGTGGACAGAGCAACCTTTTCCTTTCGAGATTGAGGTAATCTCTGCTTCAGCTTTCAGATGCTGTGATATCTGCACCAGCACTTTTTAACCCAGCGTTTATACACCGTGCATTATTTTTATTTTTTTACAGTGCAGCCTGGGCCTTCTCGACGGAGCTGCCGTTTAACAAGCAGGTAGTAAAACGATATTATAATATAATAAAAACTTTAGTGATCGAGTCATCATCTCATCGAGTATGTGGTGGGTTGTTTATTCCTGAATCTAGTTGGCACCACTAGTGTCAGGAGAACTTAGCGAGGTCCAGCTTTTTTTCTTGCAGAGTGTAGTTTATACTCAACTTTTTTCTCCACTTCCCAAAGACACATGATCGTATGATTTGTATCCACCGGGTGAGGATCGAGCCCTTCTCTTTGGCATCTCCTCTTTCCGGTACGTGCGGCTCCAAGCACTCGACTCATTGATTGAGCACAAATTTTACATGTTCTGTGGGTGACTCACTGACTCGGACCTGCACTGCACTCATTATACGGTGTAGTTCGTACTCCCGTCGTAAAGAAATGTAAGCGTTTTTAGTGATCTAAACGCTCTTATATTTCTTTACCGAGAGAGTACTAATGTAATTAAATATGTTTTTTCAAAAAGAGGATAAACTTCGGCCTCATGCACACAATCATCTTTATTATATTATTTAACACAGTCTGACAAAACAAATATATGGATCAAAGCAAAATCATCTTCCACGCGATCAATGTCGGTACACCTACTTGTTTGATGATGTTGCTAAGGCCTTTAACCAAGATTTTGATTGCATTAGATTTGGGAGATGTCTTTATGAAGAAACTCTGACGCTATGGAATGAATTACTCGATATGTGTAGTCAGGTTACTCTGTCGGAGTGGCCTAGCAAAGTTAAATGGCTTCGTACTAAATCTGGACCGTTTTCGGTTAAATGGCTAGAGTTGTTGTTTTTCCTTTTAAACTTCTTTGGAGGATGAGAATGCCTCTAAATATAAAAGCGTTTATATGGTTAGTGACTAAAGGGAGGATCCTAACAAAGGATAACTTGTCTAGGAAAGGGTGGAAAGAGTCAAATTTCTGTGAGTTTTGTGGTGACTCTGAGACCATCGATCATATGTTCTTTTCATGCTCTTTTGCAAGATTCTTGTGAATGTGATTTGTCGAACGCTGGGTAATCCCAAATTACCTATATCTTTCTTTTATCTTTGTTAAAGTTGGATACCACCCTCTTCTAGTAAAGACGGGGTTGTTGTTTCTATTGGAACTGCTGCTTTGATTCGGACAATTTGGAAAACAAGGAACAGATCATGTTTTTAACGTGTTTTCCTTTCAAGTCCCATCGATGTTATATTTACCTTGTATTCTTTGTTGGATTCATGGATGATTCTACAGTAAAAAAAGGAGTGCAAAAAATGCTAGAGGTTTTCAAGAGGCTATCTTGGGTAGCAACAAAGTCTATAGAAGGGCGCACTGATGCAATCCTTCTGCTCAAAGACATTGCTTTGTTTCTGCCCGAGTAATGGGTGGCCCCTTATTGCGTTTAGCTTAAGACTTGCTTCTTGTTTTGGCTGATGTACAATTATATATAAAAATGTTAGAATATGTTCTCTCCTCTGTAGTGGGTGGTTTTGTTGGAAATATGCTCTAGAGGCAATAATATTGTATTATTATATTTTCATATTCATAATTAAGTGTTTATATTTCATGCTATAACTTCTATGATCCTGGAATATGCGGTTCAATGTAAAACTCATATGTACATGTGAAATGATAAACGGATAAAATAAAGGTTCCTAGTCTCACCATTAAGACTAGCTCAAGTGTTTTTGGTGATCACGCTTTCCGGATCTTAGGATCGTTAAATGTAACGATAGTCCTAAAACAACATTGAGATTATGACGTTGGAAGAACGATCATATTGAATCGACTCAAACTTGTTTGTTATGAATTGAGATAATATCGTCTGCAATCAATTGTAATAACACAGAGTGTTAACATGTGATTTTGCTCCTTAGACCATGAGAGTATCATAGTCACTTCTTACCATTGGGGTTGCTCAAACGTCACCTGTAACACAGTGATCATAAGACAACTTACAGGTTCATCGAAAAATTTGACAAGAGACTAGATAGCTCGAGAGTGGGATTTGCTCATCCGACGATGGAGAGATATTCTTAGGGACCTCTCGGTGTGAAGACATCCATCATCGTCTGTCCATACATAGGTGACTACGTCACGGGGGTGCCGGAACACGATAACGAGAAATTTTGGGGACCTCTCGGGAACACTGTCCAATTGATCCCTATGTTCGCTCACGTACTATTTTAAGTGAATCCTTATTATAACATGCACACAAATTTTGGGCACTTGTATTCGACTTAAGTCAGTGTGCCACCGTATCTCGTATACTTACTACTCCCTCCGTCTAGGTGTAATAAGTCACGTTGGAAGGTGCAACGGGACTAAGGTGCGTGCGTGTGCGTGTGTGTGTGTCTGTGTGTGTGTGTGTGTGTGTGTGTTTAACAGCATGTGTGTGTTAGAGAGAGCGACAGATCGACCTACTCCTACAGAGAGATGTTGTGTAGTGTACGATTTTAGCCGCGAGAGTCGGTGCATCCTCTCGTTTCCGGGCGTGTCCGGTAGGGACATGCGGAAAGCTGCCACGCCCGCTCCTGACCAGCCTGGCCCACCCAAAGCCCCTCCATCGCCCGCGCGCGCTTCCCACCCGAAACGGTCAGCGCCGCTCCAAAGAATCGGTGCCGCATTCATGCCCGGGCAGAGCGGACGCGACCTCTCACTGGCGCAAGAGTGATGGTTGCTTCGTCCGTCCAACTTACTGCTGGGTCTATGTGATTGGACGGCTCATTGGTCTTTATTACTGAGGTGGTAGGACTGCTGGATGTCCCACGCTTTCGGCGAAAGGAGGTACTACTACTAGATTACAATTTTCTCCATTCTTACAGCAGAGGCGTGCAAGAGCAGTGAAAACACGCAGGCTCAGTGATTACACGACCCACCTCACACTATCACCGTGTGACACCTAACTCTTTACATAGTACTCCCTCCGTTCCTAAGTATTACTAGATGAGTCCCCGCGCGTTGCCGCGGAACAGCGGTATATCTCTTTGCGCAAAATTATCGATTTCATAGAACTAAAAAAACTCTATAACCGCATGACAAATGTGGTAGCCAAACTAAATAAACTCCCATCATCATTTAGATCATCCCACGTAAGGAAAAAAGATCAGCCAACTCCTACTGCATAATGGGATTATATTTTTCTTTTTTACATGTTAATGGGACTTAAAAGCTCACTTACATGCATGCTACCGGCGCATGCTTGCATGCAGACATGTTGATGTGATTTAAAACCCACTCACATGCATGTGCCACGGTATTTCTGCATGCTTGCATGTGGCTTAGTGCGGAGCCTCTCAACGTCTAGATCAGACGGCTATTATGGACTGATTTACTTCATCTAACGGCTACATCAATTTTGATGATGTGGCTCAAGGAGAGGATAGAGAATTCCTAGTAGTGGGGGCTAGCTATTACTAGTAGATAAGTCTTTGTAGAGATTCCACTACATACTGAACAAAATGAATGAATCTACACTTAAAATGCATCTATATACATCCGCATGTGGTTCATGGTGAAATCTCTACAAAGACTTATATTTAGGAACGGAGGAAGTACTAGTATAGTACGTACTGTAATTTATCAGCGAGATAAATTTGTACAATGCTATGAAGCTTCCAGCTTCTGTTACATGTATCTTGCGTCCAAGGTTGCCCGTTGCAACATTTCATCAAATACAAAGGAGACTAATATGCATGCTATTGCATCTCAATGATTGACAGATCATAGCAAATATGTACTCCCTCCGTTCCAAAATAAGTGTCTCAACTTTGTGCAAACTTTAGTACAAAGTTGTACTACTACTAAAGTTGACACTTATTTTGAAACAGAGGCAGCTAAAGAAAAAAAATGATCCATGCAGTCCCTAGCCCTTGAACCGTGAACCCTGACTAGGCTTCAATTTGCTGGCAACGTTCGAGCTTCCTAATAAATGAAGTTTGCAACCTTTTGACCATCGGATCATTTTGTGCAGTTTCACCAAAATCGAGATGAGCATCCCTGTGGCACATAAATTGAAGAAGCGTGATTAGAATAAGATTACTGGGACTAGTTGATGAGACATAAACTCATCACAAATACAGTACGTAGAAGCCAGTAGAGGTATGTGTGGGGCAAAGAAGTAGAGAAATATCCACAGGGAGTGATGTGGGCAGCTGGAGCAGTGGTGCAAGCCGGCTGTAAAGGGAGTTGTACCTGAGGGACGTAGCTCAACCTTGAGGAGGGCGGCGGGAGGCGGCAACTGCCCACGTCGCGGCAGTGAGCAAGGGACGAAGGCAACCTCACCGGCTTTGTGAGAGAGAACGGCGGGGACCCCTGATCGGGACGTGCCGACAGTGGGTTTTCGCCGTCGGCGACGGCCACCGCATCTACACTAAGCATCCACCCCTTCCCCAAGCGGACGTGATCCGCCTGGATGTTAGAGATGTGGCCACAGTCGTTTTGTGCGAGAGAGTGTGAAGAGAGCAACCCCAGCAAGCAACCGTGTAGGCTGGCCCGTCCTCACTATGTATATAGTGGAGCGGTTTCCTTTTCTCTCCATATGAACCTATCATATTGCGTACGTGCCACTGAAGAAAAAAAACTTTATTTATAAATGACGCGGCACCTACTACTCGTTCTCCTATAACCTTGCGCTTGGCATCTCCAAAATATTAACCTTGCGATTGGCTCTTCGCCTCTTCGGGAAGTCGAGCAATAATGGTAGTGCAGTATATATCGTTCTGGCTATATGAGACCGAATGAATTGCTGCACGTCCACCACGTGGGCGAGGGTCGAGGGGCGAGGGAGAGTGCTACATATGGAGCAAAATGAGTGAATCTACACTCTAAAATACGTCTATATACATCATTATTTGGAGTATGTACTAGTAGTTCATATTGAAATCTACTAAAGGACATATATATTCCAAACAATATGATATAATCTCTATAACCAAGGTAGTAGGGATGGGGAGTAAACGGAGGGAGTAGTAAATTTTTCTCGTCCTGTGAGCCACCACGCGCATGGGCGAGGGAGCGGGCGTAAGGCAGAGCAAGCTTCACCTCATCCTGCGAGCCACCGCGCCCCTGGGCGGGGGAGACGGCGTACTAAGCAAGCTTCACCTCGTTCTGCGAGTTGATGGGACACATCAAAAGTACTCCAGTGTATAGAGCCTTGCCTCTAAGGTAGGCCCCACATGGTTTGCCTCTTTTTTAACATAACACGTCAAGTCGCAATTTGTTTGTTCACCCGTGGTAGACGATCCTCCCTCCACCAAGTGGACAACCAGTACACGTGCCAAATTACCACGTGGGCTGCCTTTTTCGTACAGAAATGAGCTCCACCGTGTACCGGCACGGGTGTGGTTGGGAAAGAGACGGGAGTACGTGCGCCGTGCATGCACCTCTTCTCTTCGTGCACGTCCCCCACCTACGTGGGTGTGTGTGAGAGATACAAACCGCGTTCATGAGTGTTTTTTGTTTTGGGGTGGGGGTGGGGTGGGGGGTTGATTTCGTGAATTATTTGTGGGAATATGTGTCGATGACATCTCAAACAAAATTTTGCATGCAATGTGTGTGAAATGGAGGCCTATCCATATCATACATAGAGGGTCGGGCAATCCACAAGAAGAGAGGGAGCGGTCATAGCTATCGATAGAGTCGAAGAGAGGATCAAGTGGGTGGGTGCGAGATCGATGAAGAGAGCCATCGAAATTGTGTGTGTGTGCAAGTCAAAGATATAGGGCGACTGGCCTACCGGAACGTTAGAGGGCACATGTCAAGTTTGTGTGTGGCAGGGAGACATGACTAGAGCGCTCGATGTATCGGTGTGTGTGGGGGGAGGGGGTGGGGTAGGGGTAGGCAGAGGCCTAACTATAGAGGTAGAACGACTCATATATGTGTTGAGAAGGAGAGACCCAGCTATATCTTGAGGGAGATCGGTCGACATCCATACATAACTGAAGGACGGGAAATATGATGGGACAAAGAGAGAGAGGAGAGAGAGAGGGAGGGAGAGGGAGGGAGAGGGGTAGAGTGCTGGATGGGTGATGGAGTTGCTTCTCGAAGATGGTGGGAGAGGCCTACTAGACAAAATGAGGGTGGAACTGCAATGTTATCAATAAGAGTGGGGATGTGTTTCTGTGTGTGCCTGTGCGTGATAGATCTGTCGGGACGCGTCCATGGATGATGAAGGGGAACCATGTGTTTGGTAAGCAAACCTAACTAGATCGGTAGATCAATTGTTGTTTGTCGGAGGAAGGGAGAGACACAACTAATGAGGTAGATCGATTGACGTGTGGGTAAAAACGAGTTATAAGGACCTAGCTAGCTATATGTATAGCGAGAGATCTGTCAGTGTACGTCCATTTGTTAGAGGCAAATAAGGCTCAGCGAGACGGATAGACAGAGAGAATGGAGCTAGGAGGTGGTGCGAGAGGCCCAACTAATAGCTAGATAGGGGGAGGAGTGTGCGGTTGTGAGATCGATGAAAAGAGGGGCGAGAGTTTACACGTGTGTCTGACCGTATGAGAGACACGAGGCAAGGACACATAAAGGAGGAGATTAAAGGTGTGTGTGTATGTTGTAGGCAGGCATCGCTGGAGAGGTTTATCGATCGGTGTGTGTCGGAAAGGAGTTGTGGAGACTCTGGAGAACGACCTAAAGAAAAAAATGAATGTGCCCGGTGGATAGAATGCCGAGAGAGGGGGAGGGCGAGGAGGGCGTGTGCATGCACGAGAGAAAGTTAGTGGTAGCTACAAAGGTTAGAGGATTGTGTGTTTGTAAGAGACTAACAAAGATCATAATTTGATATGAAAGCGGATTCATATATTTGAATAGGAGATCATAGTGTTTTAAACATTGCATGCATGAATATAGCGGTGGTACACGTGCTGTGCACATGTTATACCATAATGTGATAATGCATGGCGTTTGCAACTCATAGCTAAATGCCGAACAATCTAAACCATACTATACATCAAACAATCTCACATTTTATTTGAATTTGTGATAATGTGTGGCGTTTGCAGCTTACAACTAAATATCGAACAATCTAAACAATACTATATATCGAACATTCTCACATTTTATTTGAATTTGTGGTAATGTGTGGTGTTTGCAAATCACATCTAAATACTTGTAGGCGTAGGGGGCGGGGCACCATACATAATGTGATAAACACATTATACATATGAGACATGGTTTAGATTATGAAGATCTAGCTAGAGCTAGAAATGTAATGTGATTTGAAATCAAAATAAAGTGGATTCAAAAAATCTAGTTCGAGTTCATATAGTACACATAGTTCATATGTAACTCGAGACTAATCATGTGGTGTGCTGTGAAGATAATACACAAACGATGGTTTAACTTGACAATAATGATGATTGTAGATCTTATTAAAACAGAGAAACGAATTCAAATGCTTTGACTTCACAACAATCATTACTGTAGATCTTATTCAAATAGAGAAACGAATTCAAATTTAGTTCATATTGAAGCGGTAGTATATACGCTTGGAATGCACTAAAACGTTCATTTGAGTAGTAGGTTGCATGCATTATACACGTAGCGAAATATTTTAATTGAACATAACATGAATTCAAAGTTTTGAATGACATTTGTAGTGCGCATTGATTTGGTACAGTACACGTTAGGCTTGTCCGGAAATTTCAACCCGCACCTTGTTAGCCCGAAATATTTAAGATATATCTTTGTCTCGTTGTGCTCCCACAACTCCCTCCATCCCGCGCCTTGCTATTCTGAAATTACAACGCGCGCGAAAACTCCCACCTCCTGTGAAATCCCGACACGCGAAATGCCCGTGGTACCCCTGAACCGAAAGAACCGCCTCAAATCGATGGGGGTACTTTCGTAACTTACCCCACATTTCGGACAAGCGCGTCTCTAAGCCATGGTTCCCCACTGCCATCCCATCCGCCCACCCATTGGTACACCGAGGCCGCGAAAACCCGCGATGAAACCCCACACCCTGCTCCGTCCGCCACCCAGCCGGAGCCTCTTCCCCAACGACGTCGTCCACAGCAACACCTCGACGTCCCTCATCCACCGTACCGGATGAGGATCCGTCGTCGATCTCATCGTCCCGCCGGTTCAGCCACCCCGTCCTCCACCTCCAAGGAGTTGCCCCGATGTTCCCCTCGTCTTTCGCGCCACCTCCATTCCCACACCGCCGTCTTCACCTACACCACCGGAAGAGCATCATCATCACCGTTTCCTCGGATGAAGCTGCGGCCTAATCGGCTCCACCAAAGAGTTTGTACACTAATCGCCACATTTTCTTCTTGATTCGATCTCACGGTGCTGCCGGCGCTCGGTCCCGAGCCGACACGGCGTGGCTCCATCCACGGTGGCGTCGCCGGCCACTTCCTCCACGACGTCGCTCCCTCGGCGGCGACGTCCACATCAGTAGGAGCTGCTTCTGCTTTAGCTCTCGCTCGCGCTGCTGCTCTGCTCTTGCTCTTGATCCCCTGCCTGGTCTGCTCTTGCTATTGCTCTTGCTCGCGCTGTTGCTCTCGCTCTTGCTCTTGCTTG